>NW_026558376.1:0-224767 GCF_026930045.1 Uloborus diversus
TTGAAATTCAATGTTTCAAATTTGTTTTTCTTCTTTTCTTTTATTTTTTTAATTATTGTTTTTAATAACACACTAATTGTACAAAAATATATATTTGTATTAAAAAAAGTTCAACAATTGTCAAATCTTCCTTATATTAATTTGATAATATCAACTACTCTATTGATTAAAAAAAAGTTGTTCTGTCATCAATTTGAAAATTCAACACCATCATTTATTTATTTTTTAAGTGAGTAATTTTTAATTTTTGGAAATTTTGTGACAAATAACAGTCGTTGTTTTGAAAAAAGAAAAAAAACATAAAAATACTTTTATATGAAACAGAGATTCAGAAACAAAAAACTAGATTCCTTTGCTTTTATTCATATGCTTCTCTTAAGATACTCTTTTTCATTCTGTGTTTCAGAAAATTTTTCAGCACTTCCTACTTCCTAATATAAAATTGTGCAATTTTTCACGAGTATTAGTATGCTCATAACTTTGCATTTTTTTATTATTATATCATTGATCGAAATATACTAGTATTTTTTGTTCTGGAAAAATACTAGTATAATTCGATCTAGTTTTTCTAGTTTTCAGTCACTGTCAGTTTAAACTTTTATATCCTCATGAAAAATAGTCAAAAGCATTTTACAGTCATCAATATCTTACAAAACAGTCATATAGGTAAATTTTGACTTTTTAACAATTTGAGATAATTTTGCACCTTTTTATAGTTTTTCAGTCTATTTGACTTCAAAACAAATTGGAAAAGAGCCAGTGTTGCAAGTTATTGCAAGTTACTTTCAAAGTTATTATATGAATCTTCTACATTTTTTTCAATTCAAAGAAACGAAGAAGTTTCCATTTTCTCGAATTTTTAGGCTCTTTGCAGGATTAAAAAGAATTGCCTGATTTAAGTACATTTTTTAAAAATTATTTTAAGTCATCACCAACTGTAACTTCTTTCTCTTGTAGCATTGAAAAAAAAAAACATTTAAGCAAACTGTTTAAAATGAAAAATATTATCCGATTTTAATTTAAAAAAGGTATTTTAAGTCTCTACCAATTACAACTTTTTCAAGCTGTTGTGACAAGTAAATAAAAGATTTATTTATTTATTTTAGCTTTACACTACTATGCATGTTTTGTATGATTTATTAGCTAAACATAAGTTAGGCAAGAAAAACAATTTGCAGTGGCTTTCACTAATTAGCATCCAGTTAAATTTTATTGCTGCGTTTTATATTCTTATTAGTTGTTGCTGTTTCTAATCCCACCAGGACTAGCTATTGGCTATAGAGCAGCTCCACAAATCCTAAAGTCTCTCCGCTACTCGTGGATGCGCCTGGTCGTAACACTTAGTGAAGTGCTGTAAAACGCTCCTTCTTGTTTCTTCAGAAACCACATTCAGTTATTCATTTACGTTTAGTTAAATTTAAGAATTTCATAACTTATGGTTTTTGTAAAAAGCATTAAAAGTAAGCAAAGTGCTAAAGTAGTTTAAAAGCAGAACATTTCTAATACTACATCTTCTCCACCCGCAAACAGTTTAGTTCTCATTAAAAATAAGGAAGCACATGGATCATTTTCATGAAAATGACACATCTTTTTTTCATTCAATTTTAATAACTTCTACCAATTAATCAAAATTTTTATTGATTTTTCATTTTATTGAGCATAATTAAGTGTCTATTGTTTGTACATAAGTAATTTATCAAAGACTTTAGAAGTAATTTGCTTTGGAAGAGAAAGGACACTATTACGTCGCCCAGCTTCAAATGCTTGGGAGTTAAAAAGTGATTTAAGACTGTACTGAACGGCGGCATAATTACAAATTATCAGTTATATTATATCTTCCACATGAAAAGAAAGTTAGAACACAACTTGAGGGTGAAATAGTTTCCCTGATGAAAATTGATTTTTATTAATGTCCCAAGTTTTCTATGTTTTGCAATGTTTACACTGCTACTACCATTTCGATGTAAAAAAAGCAATTATATATTGAATCTCGTAATCTGTTTAAAAAGACAAAATACAGTAAAACCTGTTTACAACGATACTGTTAGGACTAAAAAAAAATATTTTCATAGACAGGTTATCGTTAAACTGTTTGAATACTACTTATGCTGACATTTTGCTGGGACCAAGGAAAAACAGGTTTATTGTTACAGACAGTATTGTTATACACAGGTTTCACTGTATCATAACTTTTGTGCTTAGTTAACTAATTTGAATTCTACAGTTAACAAACAAGATGAGTTTTATCATTTTTATTTTGATATTTTTTTTTTTTGGACTGTTGAATGTCAACTCTGTTACATTTTTGTAAATGAAAAAACAAAAGCTGTATTTTCTTGAAATTTCACGCAGAACACGTTTCAGAATCTTTATTCCATTTCATGCTTATTCCGTAACTGTAACTTTTCTTTATGGTTAGAAAGCTTTTTTTAAACGCTTTTATTTGTCTACTCTGTTACATGAACTGCGTTCGCATGCCTCGGCCGGTAGCTACCGGTCGAGTATGCGAACGCAGGCATGAAGTGTTCAAAAAAGTATTCAAAAAATTTTCAGCAATTACTTACATAAAACCCATTGTTATTTTATTATACACAAATAAATAGAGAATAAATAAAAAAAATACGATTAGTAGATGGAAATTATGAAAATGCATTAACAAAATTGAAAAATGGCACGCTGTTTTCTTGAGAATGTCCCACATCATTCAATTATTTTTTGAATGCGTAATGAGTGGAGTTAGTTCGCAAACTTTTATAATAGTTTCAAATTAAGACAAAATAATTGGTTCTGATTCCTAAGAGATAGTATTGATTTTTTTAATGAAAAAACCTTTTATGGTATCCCTCACGCTTAGTGAGTGTGTCAAATTCTATTATTTTCTTCTTCCGCATCATTTTGATGAAAGACATATAATATCAACGCCCTTTTAATACTAAATACCTAACGCATTTGCCTCATAAAGTGTACTTCCGTCAAACTCCCGAGATGACTTCCGGTACACCTTTCAACGCTACGTAGCGGCAAGACAAGAATGGTGTTGCTATGGCGACAGATCCAAGTAATTCAAACCAAACTGTTAATTGGTTAATTTTAAAATTTAAATTTAGAAATTAGCCATTTGTGTTCTTCGCTATAAATTTCTATTACCTTCCGCTAGATGACAGTGGCAGGTGTACCAAAATTTACTTATCCTTGTTTCCCCGATTTTGCTCTTGTTTAGCATTAAGGGGGCATTCATAATAGTCGAAAATCATTCATGTGAAGTAGTATTTTAATTTATCGTTTGCTGTTACTTGTTTCCCACGGCGGAGTTTTTTTTTTTTTTTTTTTCATGCAGCGAAAGTTTAGAGATTATGGTTGAATAAATTTCAATTTATATTGATAAACGCTGTAAATAAAAATAAAAGAGATTGTTTATTTAAAGAAATATATAAATTTACAATACTTCTCTCCACCACCTTCATTCTTTTCTTGCAGAATATAAGTATCATTTTAATTAAGAAATTGAGATTTTTTTCTCTCTCTCATTCGAAATCATTTACCGGTACATCTAAAGTTACTAATTATTTATTCCAGCCCGAGAGGTATTTGAATCGTCCGAATTTGTAAAAAATGTATTTGTGTCAATTTCTGTTTCGTGATCCAGGAAAACCTAGCTAAAAAACCGCAGTCGAGTTGAAGTAAATTTTTTACTCATCAAAATTTCTCTGCATTCGTTACTCAATAGATTGGCAACTTTTAGCTTTTTGCTATCTCATGTTTTGATTTTGCACCAGCAGTTACTTATTGTTGTGACTTTAGTCAGCAAGTCAACTGTCTCTCTTTATGCGACATTGATGGTAATCAATATTCTATGCAACATTATAACAGATATTATCTTCCGGAAAATGCGAGAACTGACTTGTACTTCTCTCGATATGATCGGATGGAAATCAGTAGACAAACGCCATGTTAGCTGGATTGCCTGTAGTTGTGAAGACACGAATCAGTCCTCTGTTCACGGGAAATAGTTTTACAGGGAACAAAAGAAGAAAGGAATGGGAAAAAATATAAGTCCTTAGTGCTTTTACGCGAGGAAATATATTGTTTCAGAACAAATAAGAGTTGAAAACTAATAATAATAGAACTTTAGAAAATGAATACATTTTTGTCAAACTAAAATTTTTCAAGTCTGGGCTTGCAGTCCAGGTAGTCACCAGGTAGTCCAGGTAGTGACTACTTTGTGTTTATAAAATAAGCACCTTTGCATTAATTTTAGTTCATTCAGAACTCAATTCATCAAATATCATACAAAAAGAACATACTATTTTGTAGTACAATAGGCTAAAATTGATTAATTTTGAAAAATGTGAAACTGTAACTAAACATAAAAACACTTCAAGCAGAGCATATTCCAGTACGTGATACAACAATATTTAGCAATTCTGAAATTCTATTAGCTGCTTTAATGAAGTTGTTACTGTGATCAAGATAACTATATTAGAATACGATTTGTTTGTCTGATACGGAAAAATTCTCGTAGCAAAACTAGTGAGGTGCAACCTAACATTTCAAAATGGAACAGAACAAGGTGACATCACACTTGTAGAATTAATCACAAGTGGTTCGGACTTACAACGAACTTTTATCATCGCAAAAGATAGTATAGTTCGGGACATACTAAGCACTGCAAGTGAAGTGAAGTTTCTATATGAAGCTGATAACCCGTGGTGCTTTGATGAAATGGCTAAATTATAACCATCGAATAAATGTTTGCTTAAAAAAAAGCTTTGCAACATTGATTGTTTCCCCACTTTAAGTTTACAAACAAATGTAACCGTTTAGTACGTCATTTTTTTTTTTCAGTTTAGAAGTTTGCTGTGTAAAATTGCATTTAAAAAATGGAAACACTTAATAGCCAACTACGAGCAAATTACTGATAGCTTAATACGTAACGAGTTTTAGTTTGCAGATCTCAAAACATTATTGCAATTGCAGTTCCTATACATAAACAACTTCCTAACCAAAAAAAAAAAAAAACAATTTGCAAAATAAGAAACGAATTCTTTTAAAAGAATCTGCGATGAGGCATTTTATCGACATTTTAAAAACTGAAAATCAATAAATGCTACTTTTCAAGATTAACCAATAACAACTTATGTTAACACTGAAAGGAATTCTTTCCAAAATCAGACAAGTGCTCGAAGAACAATAGTTGATTTTCCAAAGCTTTAAATGTCATCAAGAATTCGTGTTGAAAGTGGATGTCAAATTTAATTAGGAAACTGATTAAAAATCAATCGAGCGAGAAGACTTTTACGATCAATGACCCTTTACAAAGGAGTGTCGTTTGCATCATTAAAAGCGTAGATAACGGCGCTTTTCTAAAGCGGTCAGAAAATCAGAAAGTTTAGATTACGATTGGGTGGTTTAAAAAGGTCTTAAAATATAAGTTTATAGTGAAACTTTTACGTCGTAACTTTAATGCAAAAGGACCATAATTCAAAAATAAATTTGAAATGGCTGCAAATTCTGTGTCATATACGCCTATTTGAGTTCTATTTAATGTGCTAAAGGCATATGTTTGCTTTTTTTTTTTTTTTTGACTTGCCTTGTACTAGCTACCTATAAATACAAGACGCTTATGCGTGAGAAAAAAAAGGGTATGTTTCTCTCTCTCTCTCTGCTTTAGATAGGTTTTTCTTGAAACAAATTATTTCATTTGCAATAAGAATATATCAAAGAATGCAATACAGTAAAACCTGTAAAGTTGACCACCCTTGTAAGTTGACCACCTGTCTAAGTCGAACGCTATTTTCAGACACAGAATTGGATCTACATCACATATTTCAACCTCTATAAGTTGACCACCTGTTTAAGTTGACCACTAAAGTAGCGCACCGCAAGTGGTCAACTTACACAGGTTTCACTGTACCAGTTTTAGCAATACAAAAAATCATTTAGCACGTAGCGAAACAAGTATCGAGGATTGTCACAGAAAGCTTTTGCACTTTTGAAAAGGAATAACAGGGAAAAGTTGCAGATAATAAGACAATTAAGATCATACAATGTGAGAATGAAGGCTTTTACGGCCGGTGTCAATAATGTTGTGATATTCCCGGCTGTTGTGCCGTGGTCTGAGTGTTGTTACTCCAAACGTTTCGGCCGCATCTGCGGAGGCCATCGTTTATGTGGTCGAAGAATAACTAACCAGAATGAAGAGAGCTCACGTTTCAGTCAACCAGAAACAAGGACGAACGTTAATTAGCCAATCCTGGCCCAAAACGAAGCTCAGGAGAGCTAGCTCTTCCCACATAAATAATGACAACACTTCGATATCTGCATCAGTTGCTAGGATGTAGCTTCCCTGGAAGCTTCGACCACGTAAACACTGAAGATGGCCTCCGCAGATGCGGCCGAAACGTTTGGAGTAACAACACTCAAACCACGGCACAGCAGATCGGAATTTTACAATATTATTAAGATCATACACTTTATTCAAGAGAAATAAACATTGCGGTTCAGCAGAAAATAGTCATCCTTCTTGCTTGATTGTGCACATCCTTTTTGCAAAGCTTGTTTTACTCTTCTTCGCTTCCTTGCAACTAACATTTCTTGGAAGTTGTAAAACTTTCAGCACATTGCCGATCTTTACAAAGTATCTGCTTTTCAAGTACCCAAAAGCAATCACTTTACGTACATCAAGAGTAGTACGAAACTTGGATATTTTTTTAATCAACTAATTCATGTTTTTGAGGGGAAGATCAATCTCTTGCCCATTTTGAGTAATGCAAAGTATCTAAATCAGACCAGAAGCGGACTGTTCCTTTGTGCTTTTGTACAAATAGCAAGAAATCTTTTTGTGGGCATTCACTGACAAACACCGGAATTTATTGCGTCTTCACGGACGAAAGATGAGCTTCTACGACCATATTGAAATTCCTGGCTAGACTAGAACTTAATAGTTGAACTTTTCAATGGAAATACTTTTTTTTCCAGGATCTGGAAGGTCATTCTTTTTTGGATTTTAATACCTGACATTTCTTTTTCATTTTTATCGTAAAGATTTCATAGCAAAATATTAGTAACATAAATTAATTATTGAAAGTTAAATATTTTAATCCATATACAGAAAATTTAAGATTTACTAAAAGATACAAAACAAATTTACTTTGTAAAACTGTGCAAAACTTTCTGGCACAAGTTTTACATAGTTTGTAATTTGTCCCACACTGCTGCTTTTTTTTTTCATTTTCAAACCAAAACTGCTACCACTAAACTGCTCTAGAGCACTACTATTTAGCGAGTTTGTCGATAATAATTTTGAGAATATTTTTTTCCTCGAAGAAGAGAGCAACAGTGAAATGGAACTTGGGCCGAAAATATTCACAGTATATCAACCAGAAATTAATTAGATTGGCCTCTAAAAACTAAAATAACTTCCTATCTCAAATGAATAATTCCATGCACTACTACTGAACCACGAAATTCAAATACAGCACTAGGTATTGAAATAAAACTATTTTTCGAATTCTGGGGGGGGGGGGATTGCTCCGAAAAACTACCTGGGTTTGAGTAGTGGCCAACTCTTATTGGGAGTGTGATGTCATAAGATAAGATTAAATACTACGTTCGGAGCTTTACCATGTGATAATAAATACGATACGAGATTTTATTTTTGATCAAAACTGAAATATGCTGTATAACTACTTAGTTTTGTGATTTTCGGAAGCCCATCACAATCGCAAAAAATTAAGCCTTGCGAAATATTTTTTTCTTTTAACGTTCTGTTCTGTTCACATAAAATTCGCGAAGTTTTCAGCTTGCGAATTCGCCGATATCTTCATTTTCGCAAAAACTACAGCTTGCGAAAATAACTGCTTGTACAGGAAATAATTTAAAACATAATTTAAAAAAAATATTTTTAAAATGGGTTATTGTTCTAGGTAAAAAATGACGAGAGTTAACTAAACCGCTGAGCATTTTGCACAAAAAAAAAAAAAAAAAAAAAAAAACTGATTTTTAAACTGAAATAGTAGAACTCCAACCCCAAACACTTTTTAATACGAGCATTCTATTAGGCCATGCCACTTTCTCACAAAAATATAGCTGTTATTGTCGATTTCTTGGTGCATCTCATCGGTTCCATATACAGGTCAGCGGCAATTGTCGACACTACCGCTTCGGCATCATGTGCGAAACTTAAAAGAATTGCTCAATGAAAAAATTTATGTGTTATTTTCTAGGTATCAATTAATTACCGCTCCCACCCAAATATGACAGATCTAATTCTCAAAAAGCACAGCCTCCCCAAAAACAAAAAAACGAACCACCGAAAAAAATAAATAAATGGCAGTCTATGGCGTGACTCTACAGTCCCCCCCCCCCCTGCTATGCGCCTTTGGAGGTATGGTTATGTTGATGAATTTAAAATTCGTTTGTATGAAATTAAAAACAATATGAGAAATAAAAAGAAATCAACAACGTTTTATCGCACAAATAAACGGATTGCTTGCCGCACACATGTTTCGAGTTTCAGAGAATCTCTTTTTCAATGAAAAATAGTGAGCTTTTGGATGTAAAGACATCAGGTAAAAGTAAATTGAACCGACAGCAGGGAGCTTAAATAGTAAAAATGACAAATCAGCAAAAGAAGTAAGACAAAATGGAACTCTGAGCCGAAATTTATTACAAGATTCCCTTTGAAAAATATCCATTTAGCAATAAATTTGTTCAAAAATCATAAATTTTGCTGACAAAATGAAACCGTTATTTAATTAACTAGAAAAAAATTTCACTTTCGAAAAGTTTCTAAAGATTTAATTGTTACATTTAGCAAAAGGCAAAATAAACATAATACAGGGAAAACCTGAAAAATGTTGCGAAAGCAGCAAAACAAATTGCAAAATGTGTATGAAACAAAACAAAAAATGGCAACATACACTGTAAAAAAATCCGAAACGATACAGGTAATTTCCATGGAACGTTTCGGGAGTACTCAGGTTTTCACCTAATTCCTGTTAAATTTAATAATTTTGTCAAAACGTTTTTTGAATTACTACTAGTTGTAGGAATGCGGACAGCCGGAGAATTCATTATCGCAAGGATGCTTAATGAAAAAAGAAATGGAGGGGAAAACTTTCCATGTCTTTTAGTAATGAAGTCCTAGTATTTATTTCCCCAGTATGATTTAATTTCATAAATAACTTATTTACTAATACTTTCAGTGTTTTTGCTAAATCAATAACAGCTTCAGATTTATTATGGTACTGCCACAGCAATTACACATTAATTCATAAAAAAAAGGGGAAACTCCCCATATTACCTCCTTCATACCTCACTTACTACGTCATCTGGACGTTAAACAATTAACACATTACTTTCGACACAAAGGCGAAAGAATCCCGGGAAGAGATAACGACCACAATGGCGGCGGAGATAAGTCGGTCATTCATTAGGGGATGAAAGGGACGGGTAACTATTTTGTTGCGCCGACTGTCACGCGCGACCTGAGAAAATGAATGAGATCCCAGCCTGAAATATGTGGCATTAGTATCGGAGAAGGCTTGCTAGGAGAGACAATGGCGCAAGTCCATCCAGATAGCGATATGCAAAAGAGATTGAGGTTGGAGTCAAGGGGGGTGGATTTAAGGCAGCCCCTAAACCGTTGACACTATTACATATTGAATTTTATGAATAAAATGCAAACGATTGCAGTAGCCTTTTTAGTTTAATAACATATTTTAAAGTAAGCATTTGAAATACTACTTCTTTTCATTGCTTATGAAATTAATGAGGAACGTTTTTGCCCTATTAGGGGCATTATTCCTTGATGCTTTTTATTGACGCCGAAACACTTGCAGAAATTTTTCTCACCCAAAACCGGAGATTCGTTCTCAGGGGAAGGAGCGGGGGTAGGGGGAGGTCATTTATCAATATGAGCACCCCCCCCTAAAATTGTAGTCTGTACCCACCCGAGACTTACGGTAGGTGTAATGGGGATAATTGACCTTCTCTATAATTCAAAAATCTGTCTACAGTATTTCCTCAAAAGTTCTTTTTTTTTTTTTTGAGCAATCACGATTGCTTATTGTTCTCATTTGACCGTTTCTGGTGTCCGTGCCTTTTTCAACTTGGACCAGAAGCCTCCAGCACCACCGCCCACCGTCCTCTGCTGGCGGCGCGGCGCGGCTGTTCCGGTTTTGAGTTATCCGCTTCTCATAGTCGGAGGCGTCCATGTCCTACACACACGCACGTTCACACACATACACACACACGCCTTAGTACATACACACAGGTCTACGCACACACACAACTATGCGCACGTAACCGCCCGGGAGGAGAGGCAGGCTTGGGGGGGGGGGGGGACAGGAGTCGTTTCTAGAAACAATAACTCCAATGAGTAGGGTCCTATCTCAGTTCGTGATTGCGAAAAACATAATTTGGATTCAAAGTTTCAGAATTCAAATTAATTTTCTTTTTTTTTCAATTTTAGTCTCATACTTCATTGACAAAGGCGAGATGACCTGATCGATAAGGCGCCGGTCTCGTAACGGGAGAGCTCCGGGTTCAATGTCAGCAGGTCGAAGATCCTCTGTGCTCACTGATGATGACTGGGGCACGTTCAATGTGTCGTGATCGTAAAGCCCTCCACGTGAATCAATACCTCTGAAATGTTGAACCAGAAAGTGTTCGGCTTCAGATTTGGTTCTAAATTTCGAATTGTTGACAGATGGTACTCCCATCTCTCATGTGCTGCCCGAGCTATTTCAGACTTCCACCTAAATGGTGCTCGTTAAAACCGAAGCCGTCGCTAGCGATTGCTATTCGGGCTCGGTGATCGAGTGGTATTAGTAACAACAACAGCAACATATTTCATGAACAATAGAGATATGGATAGGATTTCAGAGCCGGATCGTCAATTTTTCCGAACCGACGGGAACAAATCCTAATACTGCCGGCTTCACTCATCTTCTTTTAAGTTTTTATATTTAGTTTCAACGAAAGAAAAAATGCAAGAAATAGGGAGAATATGCCGTACTCTAGAAATTTGCTACCCGAGGCAAGGAACCCTAGCTTGCTCCCGCTAGATCGGGAGCTGTAGGATTTTTTTCAAGGTGTGAAAAAATTCCTCCTTAACAACAACAGCAACATATTTCATGAACAATAGAGATATGGATAGGATTTCAGAGCCGGATCGTCAATTTTTCCGAACGGACGGGAACAAATCCTAATACTGCCGGCTTCACTCATCTTCTTTTAAGTTTTTATATTTAGTTTCAACGAAAGAAAAAATGCAAGAAATAGGGAGAATATGCCGTACTCTAGAAATTTGCTACCCGAGGCAAGGAACCCTAGCTTGCTCCCGCTAGATCGGGAGCTGTAGGATTTTTTTCAAGGTGTGAAAAAATTCCTCCTTAATTTTCGATGGAGTGAAATTCATTTTAGAGCAACATAATATATGAAAACAACTGGGTGATTCTCCAAAAACCTGACATTTTCCAATCACATTTCTTTAAACGAGCTGATGTGTGCATCACATGACTTCCTTTTACTCCACTTTAATGTCATTTCCCCATTACTGGCAATTTTAATGTGATTCAATAGTTTACTCTCTAAATTTTAAAAACAGCAGCCAAATTGAAACAGATTAAAAAAAAAAAAAAATCGCCAAATTTGTCGCCAAGTGTCCGCCAAATTATAACACCACTTGATTTTACATGGATATTAACAATGATTTCCCCTCAAAAAGGGGCAAAAGACCCCTTTAGAAACACCCGAATGCAACCAAAAGGGGACGTACACAACTAGACCCCACTAGGAGTCTACGTACCTAATTTCAACTTTCTCTCTTTCTATTTCAACTTACCGTTCTTGAGTCATACATACGCACATACATACGTACATACAGACGTCACGAGAAAATTCGTTGTAATTAACTCGGGAATCATCATCATGGATATTTCGCGTGTCTATACGTTCTTAGGCACTTATCCACGTGTGGTCGAGTCGAAAAAAAAAAAATCTCATTCGGGGGTGAGTAAAATGGAAATAAAGTCGATTTTTGAGTGAAAATTTTTTCGCGAATACAATACTTCCTTTTTTGTAAAAGGAAGTAAAAATAAAAATGTTGAAAAAAGATATAAAAAAATCATATTTACTCTTTGCTAGGAACTTATTAAGAGAAAAATAGAGAGAACTCACTTTAACTATGTTACACCCTCAACATGAGGGTCAAATTTTCATAGAGCAAGTGACAGACAAGCAGCACCAGGAGAGTTACAAAATGAATTTCTTCATGGGCTATCTAAATTGTAACTATAGTAATAAAGAAATAACTGAAGCGTAAACTAAAAGTATAGTTATTAAATGACAAAACAAAATTTAAGTAAAACCTCCCTTAAAGGACACCTCCAATTTCTTCGAGTACAAGTCCCATATAGGTTTTTCCATATTATTCACTCTGAATAGCTTACGCTTCAAATAACGGACATTCATTTCAACGAAAAAAAAAATCAATTGCTACATTAAAACTTTTTTTTTTGTTAGCCTTACACAGTATGATAAAATTTACAAAAATTTATAGCAACTTCACTAACCTATTTGAGAAACATTTAGATAGCTGTCAGACCACTAAATCTCTTTTGGAACGATTCGTCTGAACAACAACAAAAAAAAAAAAAAAAAAAAAAAAAAAAAAAAAAAAAAAAAAAAAAAAAAATAAAAATAAAAATAAAAATAAAATAAAATAAAATAAAATAAAAAAAAAAAATGAATAGAATTATTCTACTGATACATTTTTTATTTATTGTTTGCCAAATTTAACTTTCTTTTTTTCAATCAATCTTATTATCCAACTAATGTATTGGAAATAAATCCTTCTATTCTACGGGATGCATTACCAGTGCTTGAAAAATAATGCTAGAAGAATGATTTTTTTTAGGACAGGAGTATGACATTTTTCATACAATTTACCTGTTACGTAGGCCCAGAATCATATTTAAGGTATATAATGTTATTTTTCTATTCTAACTTCTTAATTCAATCACACTATGAGTAGAGTTAAAATTTTTCGTTTATTTAAAACAGAAATATTGTCCAAGAGAATGACAGCGAAATGTTACATACTCTATTCTTGAACTTCAAAATTAATTAGAAAAGCGGACAAATCATATTAACAAAATACTCAAGGAATCCGAAAAAATGGTGACAATAAACAGTTTTATAGTACAGAAGATTAAAATTTCCTATTTTTAATCTATAACAATTGAACTCATTCCTAGGACAGGAGAATGACATGAAAACTTGGGGACAAAGTTTAAAACGATGTACCTTGATGATTTAAATAATTTAATTTATTTAAAGAATGCTATTTCACACCTTTAGGTATGCTCAATTTTGTACTACAAATTGAATTTGTAGAATGTTGATACAAAATTTTAAAATAATTTGAGTCCATTTGAAAAACGGATGGGGACACGCCAAAAGTGTGACTTTCTGGTTATTGAAAAATGTTTGTAGAAAACTCTAAATGAGTTATTGTTTTAATAAGAGTAGAATAACATCAGATAAGTTATTTCTAACTATTAAAAAAATGAAAACACTTTCTGAGTTCAGCAATTTTTGTGTTAGGCTACTGAGACATAATATTGTTAGGATTTTGGATAATCACCCAACTGCGAAGATCATAATAGCTTTCAATTCTCAAAAAGGACTACTTTTCTAAGGATAAAATAGAAAATATCAATGAAAGAAAAGATGTGTTCTGTTTTAATTTTTTAGCAAAAATAAATTTTCGACTTGTTTTTATAAAAAAAAAAAGAAAGAAAGAAAGACGAAACAGTCAAATGTAATATTTTAAAGTAGGCGAACATTAACTTTCGAAAAAAAAGCGATTTTGAGATTTTGAGAAATTTAGCAATTGTTTTTTTAAATCATTGAATTGTTGAGAAAACTAGAAGAAATTTACTAAACTCAAATGCACTGCTTATAACTGAAATTTACTTTTTCTTTCTTGATTTTCTCATAACCACGTTTTCAAGTTTTGTTTACGCCAACAGCTCTAGCAAAAATAGTATTAACTCTTAAGATTTGAAACTTTGCAAACGTGGTAATTGAACATATTACTGTGATATAAACCTCGAAAAGTTAATGTTTATGCAATATGTGGTTTTGAAATAATGATCAATTAAACTTAGAGGGCAAAAAACACATTTTTCGCGGGAAGTTTTCAAACATTTACTCATAAAACCTGTTTTTAGTTAATAATTTCCAAATTTGAGGGTCATATCACTCTCTGGTACCCAACAAAGAGATAGACATAAAAAGTTTTACAAATTATGAAAAAGTGAATGCACTAGAAGTGTGTTAAGGAAATGGTAGTTTTTTGCTAAAAATATGGCTTTTTATTAAGAAAAAAAGACCTCTCGAAATTTTTTTTTCAACAAATAAGTAGCCAAAATGTGTTATTTATGTCATATTTAATAATCGTATACAGTTTTAAAAAGGTGCATTGAATATTAAAGAAAAAAATATTTGAGTCATTCCATTTCAAATCAGGCAGGCAGGTATGAAAAGTGTCATATGACCATCACCGATTTTTTTTTGAAAAAAATACAGTAGTTACAACTAAGGTACATATGAACTATCTCAAAAGCATTTTGCAAGAAAAAAATTTTTTCTTCAGTTACAGATTATTAAAATTCTGCACAAAATCCGCCATTTTGGAAAAAACCGGCAAAACACTCCATTTGAAATGGACACTATTTCAAAAGTATTTAACCTATTCGAATAATTCTTTTTTCTAAAAATAAATAAGGACCCATATATCCTCTAGACATCGTTTTTGAAAGTTTACTTAGGTTTTTTTATAAAGAAAAAAATTCATTTTTGCCGCCAAAAAACTGCATTTTTAACAATTTTATGATTTTTTTTCTCCATGAAAAAAAAGTTTTTTTTACTAAACGGAGATGGCAGTCTAAAGCCCTCATATGATAGTTTCATAACATATTTTATTAGAATCACTGAGTGCATACAGCCTCGTAAATAAAATTTGAAATTTTGAAAATTTTCAAAAATTAGCGATTTTTGAAGTGATTTTACTCAAAAAACCCATTTTTTAAAAATCTAAAAATTGGCTCATTTGTATCCCATATAATGCTTAACTAGTGGATAGACACCGCATCCGGTATTTTTTCCCATAAAATGTTTTATGATTTTTTGAAAGTGATCTTATCGCCCATGGCATGCATGTAAAATAAAAATGTCAAATAATTTCAGTCACTGAAAATCTGATTATATTAATGCCTAATAGCTACAAAAACGGTGCACTTTATCAGGAACAACTAAAATCTTACTGACTTTTAATAATATATCAGTAACAAACTGCTTTGGATGATCCAGTCAATTCGTCTTTTTGTAAGACTCTGTGTGTAGTTTATAGGTAGAAGAGCCTTTGGTGATTATATTAATGACTAGCTATGATAATGATGTACTTTATCAGTAACAGTTAAAATCTTTCCTTTTTTTTAAATAAATATTAGTTTATTTCGTCTCCAAAGCTATGCATTCACCGTTACTTTCATATGCAGCAACAAATCATATTTTTTCTCTTTCAATAGTCATTCTCTTCAACTCAATTACACGACAGGGGAAATCATCAAAGGGAAGAACAATACAATGCATTTAAAACGATTAATTTTAATTTCGTGCTTTGGTTGTCATTGGCGAATGTTGTCACATAATTTTTGGACCGTACCTCGTATGATTACTTTTATACGTAAGAATATTTATACTAAATTCAAACCGTAAAACTCACTTGTAGTTTAAGAATTTAAAAAGCCCACCTGTTTTATGAGAGAAGTAATCAATTGAACATGGTTGTAAGTTGAGGTAACCAAACAGATCTCACTAAAGGTGACTATTATAGCCAGGGATCCAATTTCTAACAAAAGAAGTGCAGGATCCCTATAGTCTTCAGAACTTGTTTTAATGCTTAAGTGGCCTGAATTCGGTCAAAAATACAAAAATTCGAGTAAAACAAATAAGGAAGTATGGGAGCTCGGTTCCCATAACAATTAGGCGCTGACCAGCAGAAAAATATATTTATGTAACGAAATACAAAAAGGCGAATTGACTGGGTCATCAGATATTTTGAAAAAAAAAACTGCTGGTTTTTATTCAGAATGGCATAAGAATGATGTGAAAAAAAATTGGACTTCATATTCGAATTCAGTTTTGCGTTATTTTGGTTTTACTACAAAATTTCAAAGTGTACGAACGCTTTTGGGAGCCACTGAATTAGTCATTAATATAATCACCAAAGGCTCTTCTATCTAAAGGCTACACACAGAGTCTTACAAAAAGACGAATTGACTGGGTCATCAAAAGCGGTTTGATACTGCTATATTATTAAAAGTCAGTAAAATTTTATTTGTTGCTGATAAAGTGCACCATCATTGTAGCTATTAGGCATTAATCCATTAATATGATCAGATTTTCAGTGACTGAAATTATTAGAAATTTTTATTTTACATGCATGCCATGGGCGATAAGGTCACTTTCAAAAAATCATAAAACATTTTATGGGAAAAAATACTGGATGCGGTGTCTATCCACTTGTTAAGCATTATATGGGGTTCAAATGAGCCAATTTTTAGATTTAAAAAAAATGGGTTTTTTTGAGTAAAATCACTTCAAAAATCGCTAATTTTTGAAAATTTTCAAAATTTCAAATTTTATTTCCGAGGCTGTATGCATCCAAGGATTCTAATAAAATATATTATGAAACTATCATATAAGGGCTTTAGAGTGCCATCTCCGTTTAGTAAAAAAACCTTTTTTTTCATGGAGAAAAAAAACATGAATTCGGTAAAAATGCAGTTTTTTCGCGGCAAAAATGAATTTTTTCTTTATCAAAAAATCTAACTAAACTTCCAAAAATGATGTCTAGAGGATATATGGGTCCTTATTTATTTTTAGAAAAAAGAATTATTCGAATAGGTTAAATATTTTTGAAATAGTGTCCATTTCAAATGGAGTGTTTTGCCGGTTTTTTCCAAAATGGCGGATTTTGTGCAGAATTTTAATAGGCTGTAACTGAAGAAAAAAAATTTTCTTGCAAAATCCTTTTGGGATATTTCATGTGTCCCTTAGTTGTAACTACTGTAATTTTTTCAAAAAAATCGGTGATGGTCATGTGACAGACCCTGTCTGATCTGAAATGGAATGGCTCCTGATGAATTTGTGATTTACAATGATATGGGAAGACTTGGGAGAAATTTTATCGTTTTGCGAACGAGCTCTTTTGATCGCAAAACGATGATACAAGGAATGATTTTGAGCAAAGGCGTTAGGGAGTCGCTAAAAAACAATCGGGGGTTTTGTAATAACGATTTATCTCAGCCACAGCATTAAAAAAAAAATATGTTAATTTGATTTTTTTGACATCTTGAATGCAAATTATGTTTTTCGCAATCACGAGTGTGTGTGTGTATGAATGCGCGTGTGTGTTTGTGTAGGCGCATGTGTGTGGGCGTGTATGTATGCATGTGTGTGCGTGTTGTGCACGCGCGTGTGTGTGTAGACGTTCGTGTGTGTGTATGTAGGCATATGTGTTTGTGTCTGTGTGCAGGCATGAGTGTGTGTTTGTGTGTGTGTAGGAGTGTGTGTTTGTGTCTGTGCGCAGGCATGAGTGTGTAGGCGTGTGTGTGTGTATGCGTGTGTGTGTAGGATATGGACGCAACCTGGAGACGGTTTTCGCAAGAGGAGCAGCATCGTGAGGCCGGTCGACGCGACGGTGGTGCTGGCAGAGGGTGCTGGCGGGAAAATAAAATGATAGGAATCCAAAACAGTCAAATGAGAACAATAAGCAATCGTGACTGCTCAAAAAATAAAAACTTTTCATTTAATAATTTTCTCTCAGTTTTTATTCTCAGGAATTTCATACCTTGAAGTGTACTTCTAGATTTGCATTCGCTCTCAGACACAAATATGAAAACCGAAACGAGCTTAATACTTTCACTCAGTTCTTAAAAGGTAAAAAGTTGAAGTAAAGCTTCTGACAAGAAAGATATTCAATTGAGTTTCTGAATCTGCAGTATTGTTTCAAGTTTCTTTCTCTCCCTTTCTTCCAATAGTTTACGAGCGGACTCTTCTTATTCCTCAGATATTCTTTGGCTGGAAGGCCATCCATCATTTTAAAATGTGAACTTGACTGATGGCATTTAAATAAGTGGGTTTAAGTAACTGAAAAAAACTTGGTAGATGACACAATTATGAAAATTTTTGTCGCTTGTACTCCTGAAAAAAGCAGCTCTTTTCTAAAGCATAAATGAAATATAATTTTTAATACTTCAATTAACAAAAAAAAAAAAAAAAAATAAAATAAAATAAAATTAAATTAAAAAAAATAAACACTATCTTTCATCCTTGAAAAAAAAAGGAAAAGTGTGTTAACTTATAAAAAACGAGCCAGAACCTTAAAGTTTACATTAAGTCGCATAATTATGTTTTTAGTTTAAAAAAAAGTTCAAAGACATAAAATTGCAATTAACGGAATTAGTCGCATGATCCAGTTCTTTAAAGATATGAGATATGAAAAGATCAGTCATCACTATGTTCAACGGTTCAAGGGCGTCCCGATGTTGAGGTCGCTGCGCCCTAACAAACTTTGTCCTTATTCTGCAATTTTATCGGACGATTCGGCAAATTTGGGGACGAAATTACAATACTTCCAATTTTTTATTGTTCGAATGTCCCTTATTTTTCCCCTCTTGAATATCTATCTTCCTTTGTGAATTAGATGTGCGCATACGCGTATTTTATAATTCGGCAACATTTGGAGTTCCATTCGGCAAATTGAGGATTTTCACTGTACCAAAAATTTTGGTTCGGGGAACCGCAGGACAGTTTGAATTTTGTACCCCTTTGACTCAAATATTTTAAAAAGTCCAGTTGCATATTTTGCCTTTCACTGCCTCTAATAAAATGTATTTATAAAGTAAGCATGCTGTAATGTTTAATAAGTAGTTACTATGTTATTTCTTGCTTGGGATAATGAGGGTCAAAACTGTGAGGGAGTTACAAATCAAAACATATCAGTCTAAATTTCTCATAGCACGCATGGGTCAATAGGGAAATGCAATGTATCCGTCTGAAAATCTTAATTGAATTTTTGCGTGAGTCATTATTATTACACTAATCTCTTTTAACAAGGAGAACGTATTATAATTTTGTAAAACTTTTAGCTTGACAGAATTGCAAAGGTTATATAATTTAATAGATTCTTTACAAAATGTATCTATAAAACGCAACTAAATCCGTAGTTATTGGAGTTGACAAAAAAGTTATGAATCTTCTTGGTAACTTTAAAAACCAGAAGATTTTGCGCAAAGTGAGGATATTAATAATTACCTAGTGCAAAAAACTTTACCGGCAAAAAAAAAAAAAAAAAAAAACAGTTTTCTGATTTTTTGGTTTTTGGAAAGGATCTATACGAAAAACTTCGTCGGAAACAAAAAAAAAAGTTTATATTTACTATATTTTGGTTGCTAGACTAGAGTTACATCAAGAACTTCTTTGGCCAAAAAATATTATATTTTAAGTTTATTAATTTTTGGTTGCTGGAAAAGAGCTTTAAATGCCAAATCCACTTTATGAAACTGTGCTAAAAAACAGATTGTTATGCTTTTTTGAGCGATCTATCATTATAGTTTCTTTTCACCGAACAACATCACGAGACTATATTTAATTACTAGAAATCTTCAAATCTCAAGCTGTTACCTTTATTTATTAAGAAAAATGGGAAGAAGTCTTTGGTCCTCTTCCAGATAACAGAGAAGGCATTTAGAGATTTTCATAAATTTTCATTCGAAACAGGTATTTGGCCAGACTACGAAACCTTCCAAAATGCAGAAGCAGAATTGTTTCCATCAATTTTTCTGAGGCTATATGTCTAAAAATTTTATGAGAGTATACGGCGTATATGGAGGAAACCCTATGGGGACACCACTGTGCAATAGTACCTTCCCAGCCAAACTTTGAACGAGATCCGACGTAAACTGAATATTTGTACAGGAAATATACATGCATAATTTAAAGATAAAAGTATGCCCCGTTTTAGAATATAAAAACAACTTTAAACGAATATTTAGGGGATGTTTTGATTATCCAAAGAACTTCAGGTAAAATTAACTTTGGGCAGCTTTTTAAGGGCTTAAATATGCTGCAAAAAGTGAACAAATATAACATTTTTTTCAATGAATTACTTTTGGTTAAACTTTTGGTTTTCTTTAGAATTGGAATGAAAACCTTGGAATACTTTTTTCTGGATGAAAAATACGCTTGTTCTATTATGTGCCCCTGACAACGTATCCACAAAATGATCGAGTAGTTAAGGCGTGAAAATTTAAAAAAAAAAATGTTTTGTATTTATAATATTAGTAAGGATGTTCCCTAATTACCTTTATAATAAATTATCGACTTTAACCGAAACAGAGGAGAAACTTTGCTGTCATTTAGAATCTTTATTTTCTCCCTCTCTCTCTTTTCCTATAGTTGCAATAATCTGCATTTCAGTTGAGTTACATTTTTTCAACCTAAATCATAATCATTAATCACTTCACGCATAACTTTAACACTATTTACACTTTATAAATAGTACATAACTTAAATTACTTCGAAGTAGAGAAATCTTTTTCTTCCGTCTAGATGCATAGTCTTTGAAACTCTTGAACTGTTTGCATTTTTCTTCAGAAGCCAATTAAAATGCTGCATCATGGGCGTTAAAAATAACATTTCTCTTGAACATTTAGTCATAAGGTCAATGACGAAAAAAATAGTATTTAAAAATATTTAACAAAAAAAATGCTTAAAAAAAAAAAAAACTTTTTTCAGCTCTTAAATGTGAAGTTAAAATACTGTTTAAACACAATAAAGGAAACC
Organism: Uloborus diversus; assembly: GCF_026930045.1. Lineage (NCBI taxonomy): Eukaryota > Metazoa > Arthropoda > Arachnida > Araneae > Uloboridae > Uloborus > Uloborus diversus. The sequence continues at coordinate 20,923 of NW_026558376.1, forward strand.
ACGTGGTAAATACATGCAAGATACCAGACAACCCGCTCATCCAGGGAGTGCAGTTTCGTCCTTATTACAAAACTACAGTCTCAGGATGTGATAACCTCGCTGTCTAGTACATTGCATGTAGTTCCTGGGTCTTAGCCTTGGCTTAGAGGCAGTAACTTGCTGCTATATACACTAATGTTAAAATAATAATGATAAATGTTATAAAAAATAAAAATAATTAATAATAAGCAAAACTTGGTTTATCAAAAAATGAAACATGTGTGTTTTATTATATTTATAGGATAGAACCTTTTGCACTTCTTAAGATATGTGGAATATGTCAAAGTAGTAGCAATATCCTTTTAGATAATTACACTACAGAAAAGTAAAGATCTTGCACTTATTACAAAAAAGAAAGAAAACTAAATGTTGTCTTAAAAAAAATAATTGTTTCTCTTTCAAATCTCTCCAGCTTTGCGAAGTGTATTATGTGAAGAATTAGTGCCATTTAGATTTGTAATTACATGGAATGTATATTTCAGATACCTCGCGTAAATGAGCTGAAGTAATAAAGAGGTAGTGGATTAAAAGTGTCGAATAGTTTTGCATGAACTTTTATTCAGACTCAAAAGGAATAAAAGAATGTTCATTAACATGATAGACAAAACTTTAATCTTGAATATGTCTGTGAAAAGGTTCAAAAATAAACCCGATTATACTTAAAATAACTTTCTGATTATTCTCCAAAAGAAGTGACAAAAAAAAGAAGTTATGAGTTAAGACCTTCTTACAAAAAAAAAAACATGGAATTACTCTCCCGTGTTATAATCACGTCTCGGCAGGATGTTCTCATATTCCAAGTAAAGGATCAACAACTTACGTGTTTTCGGGTTCTTTAAGCAATCTAACAGGAACTGGAATTGCATCTCGTGTGTTGCTATTTATTTATACGTTCTGGGAATATCTCTTGAAATAGTTTATCGCAAGTTTTGCTAACTAGTGAGAAGAGCTTTAAGTAAAACGCTGTTAATACTTCGATATTATCAGTAAATGCTTTTAATGTTTTACGTAAATAATCATGCATGTTCGAGGAGACACTAACTTTTGTTGCAGCAAAAAATACTTTTCCTGCATAAGCTTTGGTTTAAAAACAATTCTTGTATATACAGGGTGTTCCGTTTTAACTTGCAAGACCTTTATTTTCGCAACCTTTAGTCCTAGATGTATACTTCCAATTGCAAAAATGTTCAAAATCAGATTCAGGGTTAAGAAATTGAAAGTTGGAAGTTAAATTAAAAAATGAGTCAATAAATACAAAATTTAACTTTTTATACGGGCTCCAGGTCCCCTAACTTATGTTTAGGGAAATAATCTCAATTGAAAAACAATTCCAAAACAAAAAGTTTGAAATTAGTACGACCAATATTCCTCGAGATATAAAGCGCAGCGTTTTGTGGCTTACCCCACTTTTCACTCGCCGTCAATAACACCTTTTGGGGGAGTATAGTGGTTAACAAGTGTTTAAATTACATGTGTGCATAGAGTGTTATTTTCAAATTATTCGAGGTTTTGCAGTGTGTTTTTGAGTATCACGGCCTTACATTTGCATTTATATTTGAATAGCAAATCTCATCTTCTGCATGGTCCCTTAAAACTTTTAACTGGACTATTTCCTTGAGTTTTGGTCGCACAAATGTCAAGTTTTTTGTGTTAGTAATAATTTTCAATGGAGATTATTTCTCTAACCATTAGTTAGTTAAGTGTCGTATTTTTTGACTCATTTTTATTTTTGCATCAAACTTTCAATATCTTAACTTTGCATCGGATTTTGAACATTTTGCGACTGTAAGTATACATCTAGGACTAACGGTTGCGAAAATAAAGGTCTTGCAGGTTAAAACGGAACACCATGTATAATAGGGTGTCCCCCACCCCCTTAATAGATGTCGATTTTTCAGTCCAGCACTGTCTTATATTTTTCTTTTTATGTCGAAACAATTGCAAAAAAGAGTTTCAGACAATTTTAACAATGGTTAACCGTGCCGACTTGCGTCTGAAAGTATGAACGAGCACTGTGTTCTAGGCCGAATCGAAAAAAAGCTTTTTTTTTTTGGAAGTGCGAAATTTTATGTTGATAAAACGTTGCCCCAAAAGCCCCACATGTACCACAAAAATATTTATCCAAATTAAAAAAATAGTTTGGTTTCCAGCAGGAGGCCAACAATTTATAACTTATTGGAGACCGGGGCTAGTAGTGACACTTTTGTAATTTTCGATATTACCGTAAGATTGAACTGATGTGAACATTTAATACATTATATCATTAGAGTAAACCTTGAGCAATATATTTATAAAACAATTATCAAAATTTTATACGTATTTCATGACATAAAATGGAATTTGCGTAGCCTCTAAATTTTTCTCAACTTGCCCCGTAGCGGGGCAAGTAGTGACATGTTTGAGGCACATTATGACACCCAAAGAACGCGTACAAATACGTTGTAACATGTACAAATTATGTAACAAATGCAATTAAATGGGATATTTAACTTTAAGAATGAAATAATTATTCATTTATAATGCTCTGAACACAAAAAAGAACACCTTCATGCTTTCAATAACACTTTAAACGAAATGAAAATAAAATAGTTAAATTTATTAACGTTTGTGAACTTTTTTTTAGAGACACATTAAAAAACTGCGTTATTCAAGAAAGATAAAACGTAGACCAGCATTAATCTTTGGCCATATTAATTTTTGACTCAGTACAATGTGAAGGCTATATCCTACAGGCCTATCTATTTTTATAAGCACTCATTATCATCGCTTGTTTCAACATCCGATGTGCTGTTAATGCAAATAAAATAAGGTTTATTTTTTGGTACATTAGACCAGTTTTTAAGTGTCATGCATTGTACCCAGTCGTCTACGGGTCTTTGTATTGCTCCAAGCAAACTGTCAATTTTTATCATCATTAGAGCTATTCGAATCTTTTTCCAATTTTTTTTTTGATGACGTTGGTGCAACTTTTTGTACATTTTTTGGCATTTCCGTACAGTTCAAATTTTTCGTTTTCTTCTTCTATTAGTTCCTTGCGTTTTGTTACTTTTTGTTTTGCTCCAATTTTCTCTTTAGGTGCAGCTGCTAGAATAATATGTTTTAAAACTTTTACTCTAGCGGAGTACTTGCACTTTGAATTTCCAGCTTTAGGTGGCCGTCTTTTTTTTTCTATAAAGTCTACCGCTGTCACAATACTAATGTCAACTTCCATAGAGTCATCCAATTCAATGAGATTTCTCCATTCTGAAGACTTCTCTGCATTCTTACTATTATTGACTAAATTTATTGCTGAAGTGCGGGATTGGATAACAGCTTCATACTTATTTCCATTTGGGTCGTCAATAACGCTCTCATCTCTGATGGGCATCGGACTGGGGCAAGTAGGGAGACTGTCACAACGTGCTTCCTTGACTTTGTCACAACTAGCCCCGTGTAACACCATTTTGAACTTTACTGAATAGTTTCCAAAATATTATCATGATCAACAAATGAAATGAGATACATAGAATAACAGCTCAAAACGTAGGTATTTAAATAATGTTAGGAAAGTTTTCACACCTCAGTGTCCTTAGTGGCAATGACAATTACAACGCAGGTCACAAAATTTACTTTCGCTGTAGAAAACACAATAAATATTTTTATCTTGAAAACAGTAAAACGCTATACTTCCAAACTTACACAAGGCACTGAAACCATCAACCTGCTCACTCACATGATGTGACAGATGTTGAAATCTATTGGCTCAGCCAGGAGACTCGATGGCACAACTTGCCCCTGACACAACTAACTCCGGTCTCCCCGACTTCAAAAAATTGATTTTTTTTTCTATTTATCTTTTGAAAAATTACACATCAATTTAAATTAAATATATAAAAAAGTTCAAAAACCATTAGTCAACACACTTTCAAATCAACATTTGTAAATTAATAATAAAAATATATTGTATTTAAATTGGAAAATTCAACCTAAACTTGAAAAAATCCATATCTTTGAGTATGAGAGACTTAAATATTGCAAGAAAGCAAACATTTCTTTTTAATACTAACTATTGTTCACATTTTTCATCTTGATAATTTCTTCAAACTTACCTTGCATTTTTTAAAAAAATATGTAGAAAAAAAATTAATTTTTTGATGAAAACTAAAAATTTTACTCCTAATCTGGAATTTCTAAATGCTTTTTAATTTGAATAAATGTTTTTGCATTACATGTGGGGTATAGGGTCAACGCTTTAACATTAACTGTCGGGTATCTAAAAAAAGTTTTTTTTTTCGATTTGACTTGGTATACAAGTGCTGGTTTACACTTTCAGACGCAAGTCGGCACGGTTTGCCGCTGTTTAAACTATTTAAAACTTTTTTTACACTTGCTTTGACATAAAAGGGAAAATATAAGAAGGTGTGCCACTTGAAAAAGCTAATTCCTTTTTTTTCTTGTGTGTGTGTATGTGGAGAGGAGAGAGGGGCATCCTAATATGCAGTGCAAATTTGCCGTTTAAAGGTAAATGGCAGTAACTGCAAATTTTTCATTTTCCATTTTTTTTTTTTACATTTTTGTCATCTATTCTACTTTAGCTTCACTGTAAAAGCTTGCTTATTTGGTTTCCGATTAAAAAAGTGAAGAAAATGTATCATTCCCTCATTCCCTCATTGCTAGTAATGAATCCAAAACTCGTTTCTTCAAAGGTCTCGAAATCTTATTTCTGCAGAGACTGCCATTTACTTGCCAACAGCAGACCTCTTTAGACATTTTTTGAGCACGGATACTTTTCCCTTTTTTTTAGAACACTTTGACGTAGACTTTTTGGAACATTCTTCAAAGCAGTTCTGAGGACACTTGGTTCAGTGCACTATTTTAACTGCATTTGAGAACATTTTTTGTGCACTGACTCATGCCTTTTCTTTCTGAAAACTTTGTAGCACACCCATTTGATTGCACCAATAGTTTTTGCTGTTAAATTTATAGCAATGCCGCGAAGCAGCTGTTAACCGCCGCCAGGTAATGAAATCTTTGACCAGGGAAGACCATCCATTTTGGCGGCCTTCACGACCAGGGGCCCCGCAAACTTAAATTTTTAGGAGTGTGGAAATTCTCAATTTGCCGAATGGAACTCCAAATTTTCCCGAATGATGATAATTTCATTGAATGGAATTCCTAACTTTGTCGACTGATGATAATTTTGCCGCATGGAACTTCAAATTTTGTCAGAAGGACTTCCAAATTTCGCCGAACAGAACTCCAAATTTTGCCAAATGATGATAATTTTACTGAATCGAACTCCAAATTTTGCCAAATGATAATAACTTTTCCGCATGGAACTTCAAATTTTGTCAGGTGAATTTCCAAATTTCACCGAACAGAACTCCAAATTTTACAGCATGATAATAATTTTACTGAATGGGAACTCCAAATTTTGCCGAATGATGATAATTTTACTGAATGGAACCAAGCGCGGATCCAATGGGGGGGGGGTCATGGAGGTCATGACCCCCCCCCCCTTAGCCAGACCAAACATTACACAACAGGGCCTTTTTAATATTCCTGTTACTGAATTTTTCGAAGGAGAAATTGAGGACCACCCAGTTTGTGAACAAATTTAAACTATATCCAAGCACAAAATTATGGGGGGGGGGGGGCAAGTGTGGGTCAAGGGGGAGGTCATGGGGTCATGATCCCCCCCCCCTCTAGCTAGACCCAACATAGCCCAACAGAGCCTTTTTAATCTTCCAGTTACAGATATTTTAGAAAGAGAAATTGAGGATCGCCCACTTTATGAACAAATTTAAATTATATCCAAGTGCAAAATTAAGGGGGGGGGGGAGGGGCAAGTGTGGATCCAAAGGGGGGGAGGGTCATGGGGATCATGACCCCACCACCCTTAACCAAACCAAACATTACCCACCAGATCCTTTTTAATCTTCCAGTTACAGATTTTTTTCGAAAGAGAAATTGAGGATCACGCAGTTTGTGTACAAATTTAAATTATATCCAAGCGCAAAATGAAGGGGGAGGGGGGGACAAGCGTGGATCCAAGGGGGAGGGGGTCATGACCCCACCGCCTTAACCAGAACAAACATTACCCACCAGATCCTTTTTAATCTTCCAGTTACAGATTTTTTCGAAGGAGAAATTGAGGACAAGGACGGATACAAGGGAGGGGCGATCGCCCCTCCCTTGAGGGACCCTGCACCGGCAAGTTTTCCGAATTGAAGTCCTAAGATGCAAGTGTAGGTCCATTTTAATGGCATCAAGGAAAGGAAAAAGGTTAAAATCAACCTTCCGACGATTTTAAACGATCCTTGCCGATATTAGAAAAAGAAGTTTGGAAGCTTTCCCCAGATTTTTTACAAGATTTAAGGCTTAAAGCGCATTTTAGACGATTTTCGGTGATGTTAAGGGGAGAATGGGGGGGGGGGGGGGTTCGAAACATTCCCTAGGAATGATTACGAAATTGAAGTTCTAAAACGCAATATTGGAATACCTCTTTCAATAGAAAAAGCAAGGAATAATTTCGAGACCTCTTTTGCTAAACCTTTATATTAAGTTGTTTTAGATAACTGTGACTATACTTCCCTCCCTCTCGAAGAATGAAGAATCACATATGTAATAAGAGGTCAGTTGAAAAATCAACCACCCCCTCCTTGAAAACTTTCTGGATCCGCCCTTGATTGAGGATCACCCAATTTGTGTACAAATTTAAATTATATCCAAGCGCAAAAATAGGGGATGGGGGAAGCGTTTTTTTATTTAAATTAGAAAGATTTTCGTGCTGAGAACTCTGACTTTAAGCAGTTTGAAGCAGCATATTGCAGATATATATAGACTGCAATGCATATCTCAACACAAAATACCTGGTACCTCTAAGAAACGAGACAATGTAGATGCTTTGCTTTAAAAAAAAAAAGTACAGAGGGGGTGGGGCAGGGGTTAAAGTAAAGGGTCGCGAAGTGGACACGGGAAAAAAATCAAAATCCAGTTAAAGATTTCCCTCCATGTATCATAAAACTTATCGAAGAATGTGACAAGGATATGTATCCTGGAATTCGACTCATAGCTATATTGCCACAAATGAGCGAATCCTCTCGACATGGCGGCGTTTAAAAACCTGGTTAAGAGCCTCAATGTGTGAGGAACGCCTTGTGGGACTTTCTCTCTTAAATATCCACAGATACATTGATGTAAATATTGACCACATAATCAGTAGATTCGCAAAGAAGTCGAAAAGGAAGTTAAACTTTGTCTTGTGAGAAAATGTGTGGAAGAAAACCATTCAGAAATACTAAAATAAGGTTTGGAGGGGACCCCGGAAATTGAAAAGCGTTCAGATTCACCAATGTTATTTTTCATAACAAAGTTTTTATGAATTTATTTTCAAATGTTTTTTAGGATCCCTTAAGGTTAATTAAACTACTTTTTAATGCATAAATATTACACACTAACCCACTTTTGACGTGGAGGTAAAATATGTTTAACATTTCAAGCCAATTTAGTAGAGAAATGTGGGGCGAAGTGAAATAGCAGGGCAAAGTGAAATGGTGAAATATCTACTCCGAATTTAACCGATGATTTATCCGATGAAATCTCCGATTTTATCTAATTTTTATCTAAAATATCTACTCCGTTTTTAGCGCTACTTAACTAGCAATATTTTAACTATGTAGTAAGATGTGTCATGTATAGTCTATTCCAGTCAAGAAAAAATTACCTCCGAAAATCTAATCGTATGATTATACAAGCAATTTTTAAAAAATGATACTCAAATTGTAATATTTTGTTGTAACTCAAAAATTATTTCGATATTATCGAATGATGAATTGGGACCTTCCAATATTCGGTGCAGTATTTATTTAGTTAATATTTAGTTTACTTGTGTTTTTAATATTTCTCACAATTAGTCAAAGTCACTCATTCAATCATCTAATAAATCACCCGCGTTTTATTTACTTAGTAATTTGATCAAAAATATTTTTCACAATCGAATAGAACATATTTCATTCGAAAAATATTTCAATTTTCTCTTTGCCCCATAGAAAAAAAAAAGTGAGCATTTTCCACTTTTTTATTTGAAGAAACAATTTTACTGCCAAAAATCAAAAATAAGGTTTCAATGCAAGTTTTGCTATAAAATACAATGTTTTTTCTTTATGTACTGTAATTTTCAAAACAAATTTCCAATTTGTTCATTTTGAAAAAGCTCAGTCATGTTAACTATTTCACTTTGCCCCACATTCCCCTACTAAAAACCCTGTATAATTTCACCGAGATGCTATAAAATAAGCGGTTTCAATTAGAAACATTGTCAGAATGATTATAACACGAGGGTAAGGTTTTTAATTATACTCATACTTCATTTGAGTTTTTATAAATTAATTTATGCGTTAACTATAAAATATTATGTAACTAAGAAAATCATACCTTCATAACGTGCAAGTTTTATTGTATTTAGTTTATAGTATATTTGCATTAGTAGTATTATATTATATTTTATTTTATGTAGAAATTATTTCTTTCAAAGTAGTTGTCGATTTGTTCTTAATGCCCTGATACATATGACATACCATTTTGATACTAAATGCCGTTTCTATTAATATTATATGGCTAAGCCAAGAAACTACCATGCGATTTTTTTCATTCTACATTTTTTATAAGCTAAAAAATAAATCTCTTCAGTGAATTACCGCCCATTAGCCAGAGCTAAAGCAGAAATACGTGAAATACACCTCCAGCTCAGTCATTTCCAGCCGAGGACTGCAGTTTCCTGCTTATTAGCACTCATCAGCCCGGCATAGGAAAGTGACTGAGCTGGAGATGGATTCTTGGATAGAAATGACTTTTCTAGGCTACACATTATTTTAAAATATTAATAGTTGATTCCCTCAAAAAGGAATTAACAGAGGAAACGCGGTATTAGGTTCTTCGATGAATTAAATGTATTCTGCCGCTCTGGCCTCTGACTCCTGAAGTACAGTTGACTCTTATACCACAGATATTCTGAACACATTTTGAAGGTCCCGGGAATCACGTATGCATTTCTTCCGTCTCCCCCTTACTGAACACCCTCTTAAACTGAAGACTTTCGTTCGGTCCAATGAGTGTTCAGAATAGAGAGAGTCGATTGTACTTCCTTAGTAAACAAAATACTTTTAATCAAATATGCTTTGTGTGTTTTGTGTTCTTTTTCATGATTGAAAGTTTTTTATTTATGTAAAAGAGAAGTCAATTACAAAATTAAAGGAAATAGTTGCATTAATTTATTCCTTTGGGAAGGGCCTGAACCCCCTGGACTTCCCCTAAAATCTGCTACTGACTATTCAGTATGGTATTTGTACAATTTGAAATTCTTGTTCGTTTTATAATTTTTTCATTTTCATTTTAGTATAATCTAGTGCGTTGACCAACATAAATGACTGCTGCTGCTCCTAGTTCAAATTAGAAAAATTAGGCCTCCACAAAGTTTAAAAATTGTAACATTTAGAATATACATAGTTTTCTTAGAAGCATACTGTATTTTTTGTTTTATATATGCTAATAATGCAACAACGATTTGTTGGTAAGTAAGAAACAAGCACAAGATTTCAATACCAACGTTTTCAGATTCTTCATACATAACGAAATATGGTAAAACTACGATTTAGACCGAAGAACCCCCCTTTTTTGACAAGCATGTCGTAACCCCCTCCCCCACACCAAGATACCATTGTTTGTGGGTACACGTTTGGTGACCCCCCCCCTTTAACCGGAGCCTGGATCCGCCCTTGAATGGAACTCCAAATTTTGCCGAATGATAATAATTTTTCCGCATGGAACTTCAAATTTTGTCGAATGATAATAACTTTTCCGATGGAACTTCAAATTTTGTCAGCCGCACTTTCAAATTTCACCGAACAGAACTCCAAATTTTGCCGAATTGTCAGACAAAATTGCCAAAGAAGGAAAAAGTTTAAAGGTCACAGTGACCTCCCGGGATCGCCCATCGGAGCGTCCCTGTTTGCAACGCCGCACAGTGGGGCAAAAACGACAAAAAGCGCTTAAAAATGTTTTTAAACCTCTCTCGCTTGTTTACACAGGCATATTATTATGGAGTTTTCTCGATTTGTTTGGGCTCAGGGTCCAAAGTTCGCAGGTTTACGCAGCTAATTCCTTTTCAGGGTCTTTCGACAGACCATTTATGACTAATTAATATTAATTTCCTCAAAGGACATAAGAGGACATTTTTTGTAGAGTATTTTGAAAAACATAACCTTGAATTCCCAAGTTTTCGGTGCTGATCAAAACCAATTTTCGGTTCAATTACTCATTTTTTAACCGACTTCAAAAAGGAGGCGGTTATCAGTTCATACCGTATGTATGTTTTTTTTTTTGTTTGTTTGTCCACTCATAGCGTCCCACCTAGTGAACCGATTTTGATGATTCTTTTTTTAATGGCTAGAGGATGGCTCAACTTAGGTCCCATTACTTCGTTTGACCATATTTGTTCTTTAGAAAAAAATGTTATGGGCAAAAAACAGTAAATTTACCTATTAAATGATTAAAATGATATTGTAGCGAAGTTCGCACTTTTCATCCGTGGATAAAGGTGGCTCAGTGGTAGAATTCTCGTCTCCCACACGAGCGACCCGGGTTCAAATCCCGACTAGGACAAAGTGAATTTTACAAAAATTTCGTTTCTACTGTTTCCCGTATTTTCTCGAATGTTCTATTAATTTCTGTATCTTTTCAAGTCTGGAAAGTTCCAGCACTTTTTCAAGTTGTATATAAGGAGATGTAACGTTCATTCGTGGTTCTGAATAAAGATCTCGAGTTGAGACTAACGAGTATTCGCTTCATTTGGCTTTCAAATTTGTCTTCGCTATCTTCATCTACGCGACAATATGAAACTCATTGTTATAAAAGTTTGGTGCCATATAACTGTAACATTAATAGTAATTGTAATGATAATTTTGAATAAAGGCTTTTCTAAAGCAATACAGTGATATAGAGCCGCACTTCTTACTAGGTAACTTCTTACTTTTACTGAAATATCTACATTTACACTAAAAAGAATGAAATAAAAAAATTTTGAAAAAAAAATAGAACCGACTTCAAAATTGCTCTAAAAAGTGAAAAATAATTTTATTCTTTAAACACCATCGATAATACTTTTAAACATAATTTTTGAAGTTGGCGCAAAAACAAAAAGTAAAATCCATTGTAACCATGCTTCGTTCATATTTTTATCAAAAAATCATCCAAACTTAGGAACGGAACATTTATATCGTTACTCAAATATGCTGTCATCAATGCGTAATGCATGTGGTAGTGAAGAAACTGGACGTGGTTAAATTTATACTTGTAGTTGAGTTATGGCTGTGAATGATTTTATCGATCGTTTTTGCGCCAACTTCAAAAATTATGTTTAAAAGTATTATCGATGGTGTTTAAAGAATAAAATTATTTTTCACTTTTTAGAGCAATTTTGAAGTCGGTTCTATTTTTTTTTCAAAAATTTTTTTTTTCGTTCTATAACTATTGTTGGACACGAGAGAAATTAAATATACCCGCCTTTAATAAGAAAAAATATATGTATAGATTGCTTAAAAGCATTTTTTTGTAAATTCCCGCACTAATGTTTCTTCAACATTCTAAAGCTCCCTCTACAGTAAACTCTCAATTCAAGTGCCGCGGATAATAAAAATCGCGGATATACCGCAAAAAGGCTAAAATGAGGACAAATTAGGTTAAAATTGTCCTTCCTCAAAAACTTAACTGCATTGATGCATAATACTTTCCTAAACAGTTAAACTATATACAGTACAGTAAAAATGTTTGTAATTTTGTACAACAGAACTTAACATCAATAAAGAACTAATTTATATACGATAAAGAAAACACAATAAATAAATAAATAAAGAAAACAGAAACAACCAAGTTTAAATTTACAAATTATCGACAAAAGACAGCCATTGGTGCATGCTTTTTACTGCGAAAATACATGCTCTTGATTGTTGATTCACTCGCGGATAATCGAAAGTGTACTGTAGCATCATATTGAGAGATTCAATCCACTGGTAGTTAAAGAAGCTGTTCAAACTGCATTTGCTCAAAAGCCAGCGATAATTTCACAAGTATGCTCGAATGCGCATTTAATCTGCTTTTTAATGCGTTCCCAAGTTAAAATTTAAGAAATATCTAGAGCGGGACACGTTTGAAACAGACTCGGAACAAATTTCAATGCACTTTCATTTTCACGAATTACATTCGAAACACATTTTTGTATAGCCTTTAATAAGAATGATCTTACTTAAAAAAAAAAAAAGTATTATAATTAGCATTATTACTAGATTCCCCTTCTCTCTCTCCCTCTCGTTTAGCCTGTAAATCTGTGTGCCTTTATATTCTGTGTATTTCTGTGTATAGTCTTTAAGAAGAATGATCTTATTAGAAAAAGTATTATAATTAGAATTATTACTACGTAAGTCTTCCCCCTGTGTCTCTCCCTCTTGGTTAGCCTGTAAATCTGTGTGCCTTTATATCTCAATTCATACAAAGTATTTTAAAGATCTTCCTTTTGACACACACTAAAACTGCCGTACACGTTGGACCTTAGACAAAGAAGAAATTTGAGCTCTTGGGGGTAGATGAAGAGGCATGTAAAACATTTCAGTGCAGCCCCTCCCCCTCTCTCTCTCAAAAAGAAAAGGTGTTCCTAAAATAAATAAATAAGGAGATCTTGCTTCTGTTTTCCTTTTGTATTAACTTTTAAAATGTTGGAATATGCACGAGTAATGAAAAGGCATTAAATATATCATAGAAATCAATTATAAATGTATGAAAAAATTATGCTTTTTTTCGATTTGTTCACTATACTACACTCCAGGGCCAACCGTACCTACCACTGCACGTGGTTTAACGGGGGGGGGGGGCTGAAGTGAACTGTTGTTACAATCATTGTAAACACCTGAGTTTCAAATAATTTTTTCCCTCGGAAAGATGCAAATATTAAATGAAAATGCTTCAACTAGTGCAGTAAAAAAGCATTAAAATTATTCTTACACAGAAAATAAAACTATAAGCCTATTTCTTCAAGAACTTGTGAAATTATAGTCACATATTGTGATTTCTGAAGGAGACTTTTCTGTAAAATATAATCGGTAAAAGTTACTTTTTTTGTGTCAAGAAACGAGGGTTAGAAATGTAATAAAAATGTGTGACCAAAATACAAAAATTTCATGTTTTACTTCAATTTAGCAATTAAAGTCTTAAAGTTTGGGTTTTGTAATTACTTCTCAACAACTGTATTGAAAATAACGATTCGTGGACGAACATTTTTTTAAGCGCTCATTGGTTGGTTTCTGACCACGTGATCAAATACATCTGTTGAAAAGGGGAGGAACGTGACGCCTTATGACGTTATTAATATTCATGTACGGCCTTAATTTTCAGACTGCGTTGTTTGACCATTAGTAAAATAAAAAGTTAAGCAGATAATTTGAATAATACCACCCTAATTACTTATCCAAAGGGTAGAAAAATGTAACGAAGGGTTATATGTGATTTTTTTTTCTAATGTTCTAACTGAGTTCAATGAGTTGCATAGTAATTAACAGTTATACAAAAACTAGGGCATAACGAAATCTACATATATTTCTTACGGCGACTTGCACTGGTATGTAATTATTTAAATATCCAAAATAAGAGTCTAGAAAATTATAGGGCAAAAGTTAATTCAAAAACTATTCAAATACAATGGGATTATTTAGTTTGCTTAAGCATTAGTTGAGAAAATAAATCTGTTAATTACCATGTACTAAACGGGAAGGCTGAATTGTAGAATTACATTAGAATATGGAATTACGTATTATAGGCAAACTGTAATTAACTTCTTTGGCTCAAACACCAAAAGGGATGTTTGTTGTTGTAATATTCAAGAGTAAAAGTTTAGTTTCACATTAAAAAAAAACAAAAAAAACTATAATATATTTGTAATCTAGTTTTCTTAAGATAATAACAGTTATTCCTCTCATAAACTTGCACTGTTATAATATATTAATTACTCTTAATGAAGCATATGTAATGTAATTAGACACCTTTTTTTTGTCGTCTAATACCATTCAAGAAAAAAAGGTTATATACAAGTAAGGAAATTAAAATTTCGGACAAACCTTTATCTTCCAAATATACAGATAGAAGTACCTAGCATACATTATTGAATTGAAGCGTAGCTCAACTATGTTATATTAAAGAGTACGACTAATGTGCTTTTAAGTTGAAGAACGTTCGAGTAAAATTGAGATAGGGTACATTCGGTTTTATATTTGTTTTGCAAAATGTAATATTTATTAATTTTGTGAAAATACTTAAATAGCAATTATGCAACCAAATTAGGGGGAGGGTATTGAATTGAAGTCCAACTAGAGATGTAAAATTTCTGGAAATTTTGAAGTGGTGGAAAAAAAAACAGTTTTTTTTTCTGGTTTTCTTCTGGAAAAATTGGAAAAATTTATTTTTTTTTTGAGTAAAAATAGGGTTTCTTAATAGTATTGTTTATGAAATCCACACATCTTTTTCGGCTTGACAAAAATACACATACAAGTAAGTTTAATTAGAAAAAATAGCCTTTTTGCTTTAAAATTGAGAACTTTCTTGGTCAAAAACCAGAAATAAGTCAAATCGTCATTTAGCCAATAATATTGGGTAAGGTTTGTCTAACCATAACAATTACATTTTCTATTAAAAATTACCTTTGAAACTTGAAATAATAATAGTAATTATTAACTTTCAAACATGATTTATATTCTTTTGTGAAAAAAATAAACATGATTTCCCTTTATTGCAACGAAACTTTACTTTTTGAAAATGAAAGCCATTGAGTTTTGATTTTTTTCCAATCCAGTCTCAGTCTAAATAAAAACTAATTTTTTTTTTTTTTAATCTCTCCAACAGAAACCCCAAACCAAAACTGTGGAATGGTTTTTAAAGCTGAACCAAAATATAAACTGGAGTTTCAGTTAACTATACGGCCGTGCTAAGCACAGTAGTAAAAGTAGTCATACCCACACTTTTGAACAAAAATGAGTTACTGTAACCTAGTTGTTCTATGTTTAGTATTTTACTTAATGAATAGAATGTTTTAGGGTCATTTGATCGAAAAGTATTTTTTAAAAAGAGTCTGAAAAAAAAAACAACTGAATAAAATACATGGCTGAGCCGAACGTTTAAAACCCAATCTCAGTTTGAGCGCAACCTATAGATTCCACTTTTGTTCCTAGCACGACAGTTATACATTTGGTTCACACATTCAGCAGAAACTTAATTTTGTGATTAAATTAATGCTTCTTTGTTTCATAAAGAAGGAAAATAAAGGTCACTAAAGATATTGGTTTTGCTACAGAAAGTTCAGTGTGTGGAAGTGATCTGTGTAGACGTTTCATTATCAAACCAAGACGTCCATTTTTCTCAAAACTTACAAGAAATGCAATTTTTTAAAGTCTTGGCGGAAAATTGATTGATGAATAAAGTTTATTTTATGATCATTCACCAAAACACACTTATTTTGGTGCATCGAGAAACCCCTTTTGAAATGCAAGCAGGTGAGACTGTTTCCATGAGCTCGCATCTTTTTGCACTGAAAAATTAGGTTCATTGTAGTCTCAACACACATGTCTGTAACATTTTCTATTATCTTGCACTTTTAATGCTTTGTTTTTTTTTTGAGAATTTCTTGCTGATTGAATCTGTTTGTAATATCAAATGTAATTTCTATTTTTTCATCTTGAAAAATTATGCAAAATTTAAGCAAACAGTTTTAAGTAAAGCTATTAAAAAAATTTTTTTTAATAAAATTTACATCGTGATATAAGGTTGGCGATGCATCTCGATGTAGAAATTCCTACATCTCCCAGCTCTAACAGATATAAATATACTCTCACCTCTAACAGTTCCCCTAATTGATAATATGGAGATAGTTTTGTGAAAAAAAATTTCATTTTGTTGTGTAAAAAGTATTAAATGTTTTTTGATCTGTATGCAAATTCTCTTATCTTACAACAACTTGCATGTCAAAGTTAGACAGTATTTTGACATACAAGAAAGGGGTGGGGGAGAAGGAAATAGCATCAGAATTTAAGTTCAGTAAAACCTGTAAAGTTGACCACCTTTGTAAGTTGATCACCTATCTATCATGAACACCAAATGCACAAAATTTGGCTGAGAATCATAAAACAAACCTTGATCCCATAAACCCATAAAACCCTTTGTAAGTTGACCACTAAAGTACTACACCGCAAGTGGTAAACATACACAGGTTTCACTGTATGAGAAATTTCTAATTTTATCATTTTTTGCTGAAAACTCCAATTAAAACTTCCTGAAAGTTGAAAAAAAAATCATTTTTTTTTTCTATTTTTCCCAGACCGGAGTGGAAATAAATTCCCTTCGAAAAAAACGGGTTTTTTTTCGGTTTTTCCGGAAATTTTTCGTTTTTTCCGAACTGTTTTCATCTCTAAGCCCAACTCTTACATTTTTCCTACTAATGCGGAGGATTTGAAGAAAGCCATAATAAGCGGTTCTGTTTTTTATCTCGCCACATGATACTTTTACATTTTTCCTCCAACATAAAGATACGTAAGTTATCTGAAAAACATTAATGTTGGAAAATGTTAGTGACATAGTTAAGATAATTTACATTTTCAAAATGAATAAATTGGAAATTTGCTTTGAAAAGCACAGAAAATGAACAAAAAAATAACGTATTTTATAATGAAACTTGAATTGAAACCTTATTTTTTATTTTTGTCACTAAATTTGTACCTTAAAAAATGTGGAAAATTTTCTTCCTGCATGGAGCAAAGTAAAAGCTTTTCGCCACTTGAAATTTTTTATTAAGTTCGACAGTTGAAAAAAAAAAAGTGATTGCTTAGGGCTGCATTTTCTTGTCCATGGGTTTAAAATATAATTTCTACCTTTTATAAAAGAAAAAAAAAAGAAGTTGCCAATATTGCATAGATTGCTTTATTCAATAATTCTGAAGTTACTGCTTGGAAACTAGTTTTTACATTTTTGAAATTGCTCTTCCTACATTACACTATTCAGCTTCGTGCTAAAAAGGAGAGAAGTATAGGGATACCGTGAAGTTGCAATACCTATGCAAAAGCAATTTATTTTGTATCCCTCTTTTGAGTGTGCTCAAAGTTACTGTAAACGACGGAATAACTTTGAACAAGGTAAAGAACTCATTTTAAATGGATTCAGTCCGATTGGATGGTTCCCTAAAAGACGGGCATATTCTGCAAAATAAAATTTTATTTTTAATGTGCAACATGTGCTTTTCTTCTAGGATAGGAAAGATTAAATAGTAATGAAAAACAAATGTAACGTATGCCCTTCTTTCAGATACCCATTCGATAATTATTTCTTAATTTTGAAGAATTATACAATATTTTGGAAGTTTATGTTCTGCTTTATACGGACAAATGTAATAAAACTTAAAATATGAGTGTGGAGTTTGAAATAGAGAAACTATGGCCCAATGTTACCATTAATGACTATGCAATTAATTGTGAAAAAGCAAACAATAGTAAAGGAAGCACATATTCCGAGAGATGTTATATTCATCTAACGGAAGATTAGTAATAAATAGGCCATATTTCCTTGCAAGTATATTTCCTGAAAAAATAAATAAATGCAGTTAAATTCTGCTAGTACGACCGCAGTTAATACGAAATCATGACTAAAACGAACTTTTGTTATTAAAAATTGGTTTGCTACTTAATTACACTATAAATTTCACTCAGTAAAATGAAAGTTTCAGCAAAGACAAACAAAAATTTCTGAGCTCGCCACTAAATATTTTTATGATTGAATACCAAGAAAAAAAAAACTTTTTTTTACAGAAATTATTCATTACTTTATGTGGTTGTTAAAAGGCCAACAGATGCAGTCAGAAAATGTCAAAATGCAAACGGCACTAGGTGTTTTCTGCCGATATTATGTGAATGAGGAAATTTCATGGACTTAAAAATAACGAAAATATAAAGGATTTGTTTCCTAAAAATGTAAATTTTTAAGAAGTAAGTAAATTTTTTCTCAATATAATTAGACGACAAGATGTGTATTAGCAATATTAAATTGGAAGAAATTCTTTTTTTAAATATAAATATGTATTTTATTTAACAATATTTTTACTTATTTTTTTCAATTTTCCTTATTCCCGGTTGATACGAATAACGTCTAACACGAACACTTTTTGGCATTTCGTATTAACCGAGTTCAACTGTATTTCAATTTAAAAATGAAAATAATCACGCAGTGGTGCACTCCAGTCCTATAACTTTTCAAATCTCATGCATTTTATACAGTCCCTTCAAGCCCTCTCAATGTACACAATGTCAAGCAAAGCTGAAATTAAGCAACGTCTCTTTGGTATTCGCTATCATCAGAAACTGTCCAAAGCTCAGGCAACTGGAATGGGGCGTACCACAGATAAAAGGCGCCGGGGCTTTTGTTCGGGGCTCTTGTAAGGCTTAAGACAAGGCCCTTCCTGCTTTATCACTTGACAGCCAATGGGGAGGGAGGGTGGGAGCATATTTATGAGATTCTATTCCTTTTTTCCTAGGCTATTTGTTTCCCTTTATGTGGCAACAGTGTGTACGTTCTTTAAGTAAAGCAATATATTTGGAAGAATTCATTTTTCGGTTAACATTCCAATCGTACTACATGTTTCTTTTGTAGCATTTATAGAACGTTTCAATGGGGAAAAAATGAACTGGTTTCTGACAAGATTTTGCAAACAAGTATTGCAGCCAGGCGATTACTCCGTAATTCTAAAAGCTGTTACAGGGAAATCCTGAATGACTCTTTGTCCGATATCTCACTCATTTATGATTTTACTGGCCCCAATTTTTTGATTTTACTGCCCCCCCCCCAGTCAAAAAAGAAAAAAAGTATCCCATGTGGAAATTTTAAAAAATGGGGAATTGGTATTCTTA
This sequence comes from Uloborus diversus, assembly GCF_026930045.1. Lineage (NCBI taxonomy): Eukaryota > Metazoa > Arthropoda > Arachnida > Araneae > Uloboridae > Uloborus > Uloborus diversus. Next base: position 39,927 of record NW_026558376.1, read on the forward strand.
GGAGTTCCAAATTAGGCTAATTCTGAAACGCCAAAATAAATAAATAAATAGATAAAATTAAATAAAATTAAATTAAAATTTAAAAAAAATTAAAAATCTAAAAAAATTAAAAATTAAAAAATTCTTTATCGTCAATATGAAAACAGATTGAACAACCATTTGATGAAATCGAAAACAATATAAAAAATTTCATATTTACTTCAATGGAAAGGAGAAAAGTCATTCGTCAAGTTCGAGTCATTATTTTCTGGTTTTTATTGGTCATTCGCAAAAAGCGAGTTAATGACAAATTCACGAAAATTCTTATTACATTTTTAAATAATTATTGCAGTGAAATCCTGCTGGAACGAGCTTCAAAGGACCGCAAATTTTGTTCATGGTAACGAGAACTTTGTTGTAACGGAATTCAAACAGGGTAATGGCAATGAAATCTGGACTGAATATTTATTTCGTTGAAACAGATATTTCGTTGAAACGGGGTTTCATTGAATTGCTATTATTTCTTGTTAATTTGCTTTGACCTGTCTCATTGCCTGATTGTGTCTTTCTCGTGCACCCGAAAAAAATCGACATTTGTACCTCTTACTTTGAAAAAAGGTTAAAAATTTTCTATACATCAGAAGCCATTGACTAGTTGAAGGAAGTTCAGAGTCTAATTCTTCACATTTGTCATTATAGTCGTCCCTTTTATCATCATTATTATTTTTTTATATGCATTTGCTTGAATTTGGTCTACAACATCCTCAGAAGTACAGGTAGTTATCAAAATAATGGAAACACCTGTGAATAAAAGTGACATTTTTGAATGTGCTTCGTAAATAATAAAGAATAAAACTATATAATAGCAATGTACATATTCTTTTAGCATATGGTGGCTTAATTGAAGTTCTGGAAGTTTTGGATTTTTTTCAAGCACGTGAAATGTCGGATTTCTCAAATTTTAAAAGAGGCCGAATTGTTGAAGCATGTTTAGCTGGAGCAAGTGTTACAGAAATATCTCAACTTTTTGGCGTTTCTAGAGGTACGCCAAGTCATGACAGCATACACAGAGGGCGGTATGATAAGCTCGGCAAAGTAAAATAGTGGACAAAAAAAAAAAAGCTCAGTGAAAGAAACCGACTGGTATTGAAGCGGGTTGTAATGTCTAAAAAGCGAACAATAGAAGCAAAAGTGATCACAGAACTCGATCACCATCGAATTTACCAGTATGAGTGATTATTACAGTCAGAAAGCACCTTTATTAACAGAACATTTACGGCAGAGTAGCGATTCCCAACACAGTTGTCACAGAATGTTTCTATTGTTTGGATAACTACCTGTATACCCCGGAAGGGATAACATATTGGCGTCAACAAATATTTAATTTTTAAATGCTTCTCTACCCCACAATTTAAAAAAAAGGACCGTCATCATTTTTTCTCACGATTTATGACTCATCACTAAGTTTCGGTTGACTTCAGGGTGTCAAAGGAATTTTTCTGAGAAAGGATAAGCTGCGCTGGAAGTCATATCATTAGAAATTTTATGAATCACAAAAATATTGCTCGTTTTAAGCGGGTTTTGCTCGTTACAGCGAGTTGTGCTCCATAGACTTAATAGTGTAGTACCAATAAAATCTTTCTGATTTCCCTCTAAATCTGGATTTTTGTTAAATCAAGACTCATCATAATCGAATTTGACTGTAATGCTAACCATGGTCTAAGGGGACAACAGTCTACTTTTCTAGGGTTATGAACACAGGAAAAAATGACACACAGCTATTTTTCATTTTGAATTTTTCAACTACATAAATAAGGCCTTTCTAGGAAAAAATCAAAACTTTTTAAAAACTTATTAGCTGCAGTGAACCACTAAGAAACCAAATTTACAGTAAAATAAGATTAGTCATAATTGTAATATTACGCATAGCCATGGTTACGAATAGCAATGGTCAACTGTCTTGGAACTGCAGCTATTACAGAAGATCAAATTCAATGTGACCATTCCGCCAAATCAATAGATTAGGTCACAAAAAATAATAATAAAAAAAAATAATAATAAATAATAATATTAATTAAAAAAAACCCTTAATAATATTTAAAACAATCCCTTAAATAAATAAATAATAATAAAAAAACACTTAAACTAAAAATAAAGTAAAGTATTAAAAATCCAACTTCAATATTTATCGCCCATCTTACAGCAGAGAAATTTTTCGATGTTTGTGAAGTAGAAAGGAAGAGCTTTTTGGTATTTAAAAATGTTATTTTTCTGCTTGAAAGCTGCACGTTACCGTAGCTATATACACCTTGAGCCACGTTACCTTGACTCAGCCTCATTCACAACTACCGTTTCTAAGCGTTTAAAGGTAAATAATAAATTGGAGTACTTGTGAAAAATCTAAATTTTTTAAGTAACTGCAGAACAAATTGAGCTATTTTCTTAAAACTTGAAAGAATTGATGGGTCGAAACTTTGAAAATTTACTAATTTGTTATATATTTTTGAGTGATTAAATGGGTAAAAAATTATTGTTATTGCTGAACGTTTACTCCTATTAGATTGGCGTTGTAATAGATATGGTGTAGTGCAAATAACTTACTGCTTTTCTTTAGACATTCAAACAGCTAGATTCTGCGACATTTTGAACCACTCAAAAGACTCAGAAGTATCAAAGCAGATTATTTTAAAAAGAAAAAAAAAACTGAAGCAAAAAAAAAAAAAAAAAAAAAACTTACTGGTCTTGTGGGAGGACGTGCAGTTGGAATGCGTCAATGACGTCATTCACGAAGACGTGATGAATGACAGGATGAAGCCGGAACAAGATTGGAATTCCGGAGTGGGGGTTGGAAAAGAATTCGGGATATAAACAGCTACTGAATCGAAGAACTGGAATTAGAAGAAAAGAAATTTGCGCGGAGGTCAATTTTACACACACACTCACACCACGAGATATGTACTTATATATATATATATATATATATATATATATATATATATATATATATATATATATATATATATATATATTAATGTTGGATTTACCAATAAGTTAAACAAGTTATAGCTTAGGGCTCCCGCTTTGTTATCCCGAAAAAGTGCACGATTCATTCCTTAAAAAATGAAAAGTACTTGAAAAAATAAATCATTTCTAAGTACTTGGAAACCTTAAAGAAATGTAGTTGTAAGCCTTGAAGTTTAAAATTTCCAACAAATACGGAGGGTAAGGGGATGCCAGAATATGCCAAATTCTGCTCCTTGAGACATCCTGTGGTTCAAATATGCAAAAGCGGCGCTTTTGTTGCATATTGCTTAAGATAAATTTTTGTTGCTCACGTGTTTCATGTCTTGCCATTTATTTGTTTCGGAATTCAGTATTTGGGAACTTATTTTGTTATTGTTTGCTTTTATCTTACTTCTACAGCATACTGTTAATCTGTTTAACCCGCGAAAAAAATGTTGCACTACCTCTATTTTTTTTAGTTTTCAACACTACTTGTGATTGAAAAAAAAAGGCTGTTATGAGAAATCTTTAGTTATATCTATTTTTTAACTTAAAAAGGTGTTTCTTACAAAGTTAGAACAATTCTTCAAAACTAAACAGTCAAGTATTAAAATGTCAGAAACTGGAAAGTACAAAGTGCTTTAAATAATTTAATTTGTTTTAAGAGTCCTTGAAAAAACTTAATAATTCTTTGAAACTTCTTTAAAAGTGCTCCAACTTTATTTCGTATCAAGTGTATAAACCAATTAATTGTCTGAATGCCCAGGATGTTACTCTTTCGTTGTTTGTTTTCTAAGTCATTTCTTTTGCAGCATTTTTTTTACTAGTGATTATTTTACATTCAGTTCAACGTTGTGTTTGTCTGCGAGTTGGGAGGATAATCAAACATCAATAACTAACCATAGCAAAAGCCAACGTGAGCAAGTGACGATACGTTTTCTTTTCTCCTCTTTCGCTCTTCTTTGTCAATTACTGTCAACGATTAGTCAAATCACTTGTAATTTTTATTTTGATTGATATTAAAGTGCAAAAGAATGCATAACTTTTTAAAGAATTTGGTTTGCCAATAGTTTTTCTGATATTTTTGTAGTCCTAATCATCCCTTATAAGAAGGCCTCAAAATGAAGAATTTTAAATTTATTTTTTAAACATTTTTGCGGGGAAGAATCCCCCGAACCTCTTTAAATTAAGTATTTTATACTCCACTTAAAAGGGGTCACTGCATCACTCTCCTGACAACCATCTATAAGACAACAGTAGCATTAAAAAACGAGAGAAAATATGGGTTTCTGTCAGAGCTGCCGAACTCTCCTCATTCGTTTGGGAGAGTCTCGAATTACGATGTTTTCTCCCGAACTCCCAAATGAAGTAAATATATCACCAAAACAATGAAAATTTCTCAAAAAGGAATTTTTAGTGATTAAAAAGCCAGAAAAAAATCCCTGTAGTAAAACGATTGTGATCGCAAAAACCAAAGCTTTTCATACACGTGTATGAAAATTGGATATATGTGATCATTTTTTTAAATATATATTTTCTTTCCTTCAAAAAGAGTTATTTTCCAAGAAATGCGGTGAAACGGTCTCGATTTTTTGCTGAACTTCCTAAACTTCTACCTTCTACAAGGAATATTAAAAATAAAAACTTCAATTTCCGAATTTCGGATTCGATATAGAATAAATTTAAGAAATCCCTACTTGTTAGAGGTGGGCAATCTCGGTCTTTTTAATGATCCGCTCATCAGAGGATCGTTCATTCATTTGATCTGTTCATTTAACTCGTTCATTTGAACGGCTAAGTTCATTTTAAAAAGCTGCAGCTTGAAGGTTGGGAAGTTGCTCTGTTCGACATATTCACATACATTCGATATGTTTCATTGGATCAGAAATATTCTTTAAAGGAAAAATAACTGTAATTATCTAAAAGTAAGAAAATATTCCTATGAAACATGAATCAAAAAACTTTATTCAGTTTTTAATGCGTAAAGCAATTCTAGCTCATTTTGTAAGATATTTCTCAGTTACCGAATGGTAAGGGGTCATTCTCATAAAAAATCATTTTGAGCTAATCAGGTTCAGAAAAAATAAAGTGGGTAGAAGCAGATGAAACTTTTTATAGAGATAGATATATGTATGTAAGGGCTTTATGAAAAAAAATATTGGTCCAGTAAAAAAAAAGTATTTTTTAAACAGCATTATATCCCCAGCATTATACCTTCACATTCCCTCACTAGAGAGCGAATGACGAATTCATTAAATTTGGGTTCTAGTAGTTATGCCTAACTGATATTTGAGTTTATTTGCGTACAAATATCCTCAAACCAGGAGGTAACTTCTGATTATGCAGTTTTCATGCATTATTTTATTTTATTTTTCTGTATAAACAGATGTGAGAGAATGACAGATGCAAAAACCCTTCTGTGATTTTAATTTTTCTTATAGATTCCAAGTAATATTTTTCCGACATCTAAAAGGTGCAAAAATATTTTTCTGCGTTTTCAGCAGTAAACCACTAAACTTTTTGCTGAAAAATTTTTATTTCGTTGCGATTATAGGAAGGAAATTGAGGGAATGACACCAACCGCTGGGGACAAACTTAAAAATAATTACCTGAACTATTTTTTAATAAAAATTTAATTTTAAATATTTTTTTAACTTAAATTCTTCAATATTTTAAAATGAAAACCACAAAAATGGGATCTCATTATTTGCTTGCTTAAAAATAATTGTTGCTTATTTTTTACTAACAGTGGGGACAAGTGAGAAAATGACATTTGTGAACTTTAGACTTACATTGAAGACATTTTAAATAAAATATAGACATTTTACTTTTGATGATCTTGTTAACCTCGATCCTGAAGAGTATTCAAACTCCTAAAAATATGTAATGAGTCATAAAACATTTGAAAGTTATAACAAGGACATAAAAATGACCTTTTCTGTGAGAATGACTGTAAAATATATTTTCCTCTCTAAAATTCGCAGGTTCCATTTCAGCATGTTAAAAAAAAATTAAGTTATTAAATTTTTCCAGCTACAGCACTGTATGTATAGTAGTATTACCAATAAATCATCTAGGGGAAGGTTGCCGACAATGAACCAAATAATAGTTTCTGATTTTTTTAGAAAGGAAATCCAACTCAAATTTCACATTAAATATAGGAACAATTTTTCAATATATTTTTCTTTTAATAATAATATTAACTTTTATGATAAATATACACAATAAAGAATGAAAATTAAAAATAGATATTTTAGCATGTGGTCTATTGATGGCTACCAGTTGCTATAGATGGACCATCGAGTTTCCATCGATGTATCACATTCTCAAATTAGAAAAATCAATGCGTAACAAACAAATATTTTTAACAAGTGATCAATAAACACTACAAATAAGTTATAGGAAAATATATTCTTTTTCTAAAATGCTTTATTTTCGAGTAAGAGGAACACAAAAAAACCCAGCACTCACACAATACACAGCTGTTGTCATCACGCTTCGTTCCCCATTTGATATTTTCCCAACCTGTGCAACGCTGTTCCTAGCTAATATCTTTTCAACCTCTTTCGAATTGTTGAAAATTTTGCTAAATCGATTTTGAAAATTTTCGCTTGACGGAAGATTTTACTTGCTCTCTAAAATGTCAGATAAGTTATTGACCATTTTATTACTGAAATAAGAAGCTTAAGTCTCAAACTAACAGAGAATATTGTACTAACAGACTTTTTGTCTTAATTCAATCTGTGGGACATGTTATTTTTCTCAGCATCTTGAAAGGACAATTCCCCCAATTTTTCAGAAGTAATTTCAAAAACGTCTTCTCTAGTTTCAAAATATGAGTCACTAATCATATTTCTATTTCGGAGGGCTTACCTCCTATATTTCTAATAAGGTCTAATTTCTAATAATCGGTAACAACAAACTGATTTTTTTCTTCCATGCGACTGTTTAAAGTTGCTTTCAGGAATCTATATTGTCGACAAACTTCGTCCGTGCCAGCATTTCTGCAAGCTATAGTAGCACGCTACATGCTTTCACTTGTCCACTGGACATATTTTATTTAATTTTGTATTTTTCTGGAACGGCAAAAGTATTTGAAACTGTGTTATTATGTTTTAAATGTCTATTCAATTTGATTTAAGAAATTGACTTGAAATTATAATAAAGTATAAGAGCTTTCATGAATTACTGAGACTATTTTTTTCCTTATCATATTTATGTTTAAACAGTTGAGCAGTTTTCAAAGGTAATTGAGCTGAAGTTACAACAATATTTGAGATTTTCCATGAATGAACCACTTTGTCAGGTAGTCCATTCGTGAAAACATCTAGTGGTCCAATGATAGCAACTGCGTCACTTTGAATATTCTTATAGGTGTTACTGCTGTGACGAATCATGATGAACCATGAAGTATATGGGGAATTGTACTTGAAAAGGCACTCTTTTAAGTCAATGTTCGAATTTAATTGATCAGTGATATTCAAAGCATGCAATAACTAAATGAAAATCTCAATAATTAGTAAGATAATGGTAGAAATCTTTTCTGACAAATTAACAAAATGATTAAATAATTTTTTTTTACTTGACGACTCTGCAGTAAACTGTTTTCAGACAAAGGAAGGTACTAAAATTGATTAGGCGTCTGCACAAACTCTGGTACGAAAAATATCTTTGCGTCTATTCATGGAACCGGTTCATTGACGGAAACCTTTCCCTATACCGAAAAAAGTAACAACAAATACATCTGTAGCTAGGCCGGAGTACCGGATAACTTAATTTAAAAAAAGATTCGTGTAAATATTCGGGAACTTCAAAATTATTCCACAGTACCGATAAGAACAGAAAACACACACACACAACACTTTTTAGGTGGAAAAAAATTAGACAGCAATAATACTTTTTAAAATCTCTGGATATTTGAAGGTAAAATAAGCAACGTGGAAGTCGTCAAGTAAGTTAAAAATGAAGCCAAATCATATAGATGGTAGTTGGTAGGGATGTTATAGAAAACCAAAGGATGGTCAGAAAAGTGATAAAAGGTTTTTTTTTTTTCAGAAATAATTTTGGCAACAAAAAGCATGAGAAGAATTTTAGCAGTTGCGTGGGACAGCAAGTGGGAAGTCCAAACATTTTGTTAGTAGCTTAAATAAGTTACACAAAACATTACTAACGGAGACATTAGAAAATTGCAAATGAACTGCAACGGTTAAAGAAAAATGATAAATAAAAAGCAGAAAGTAAAAAGGTTCGAAATGAATACACTGCACTGAGCAAAAGGAAATTTGAGATTAAATGAGAGTTAAACATTTGAAGATGAATGTAACTTTTTTTCTTAAATGCGATTTTATCACAAGTGCATCAATACAACGTTCCAAACTGCTCACCGTTCATAAGAACAGTCGTTCATTTTTTAAGTGAACGAACGGATCCATTCATTTTAAGGATTCGTTCTTTTTGACCCGTTCGTTCATGAACGACACATCTCTGCTACTTGTATTTCAAAAATCCCTTTTTCATCAAACATTTGTTTCCAATTTTTTTTTTTCGTTTTAAGTCACGGTAACAGACGCATTAATTGTAAAACATCCTACAAAGACTCCAAACATGATTAATCTTTGTTGCATTGCACGATGAACTTACTGAAGACCGTGCAACTCCACTTCTATATGACGCAATTCAATTTAAAGATTTCTATTTTTTAAAAAAATAGTTGTTTTTGCTCAGTAATTAATGTATCTCAGAAGATACTTCCATGAATGAGGTAAAAAAAAATTAAATAATGTTAATGAAAGTCTTCAAAATTGAATATTATTATATAGAACTAGATTCCATGTTCTTCGTGCAAAGATATAAGAATCTAACGTTTTTAGACTATTTGTAAAGTGTTTTGGGCAACGAAAGATATTTTTTTAAAAATAGAATTGCCCTTATTCGAAGTTTAGATTTAAAAAAAAATCAGATAACCATAAACTTGACCAATTATTTTAAAAATGCACATTAACTTTTTTTTTTTCAGTATATTTTTTCTCATTCTCAAAGAAGAATGTCAGGCCACGAAGAAATAACTTCAGTCATCCAAAGCTTCTTACTTCAATTTTAAAGAAAGACGTGAAACAAAGACATGAATACTACCTATGAATCTATACGCATCATCGCTTTTTAGAGTGGCCAAGTTCTACACATACGCACATATGACGTCAAAAGAAGCATGATGGATTGCGCAGTCATCATATTTCGTGCGAGATTGGAATGCCTAACATAAGAGTGAGAAAAGTTCGGAAATTGAAATAAAATGTGCCTGAGAATGTTAACTGTAATTTATTTTATAAAAATGAGTTTAAATATAAATTTTTTAAATTGTTTTATTTAAAATTTATTATTTATACATTGGGATTATATTTCTCGTATATGAAAGAAAGAAATACATCTTGCTCTCAAAATAAAACTCATGATCAGAAGAACAAGAAGTTCTGTCTAGAACTAGACGAGCCTAGTTTCCCGTATACCCATACTACTTTCTAGTACCTGATCAATATTCTCAAAAATAGCTAAAATCGCAAATTTTTTCGAACATATTTTTAAAATACTTTAAGCTGATTTCTAGGAATAAAATATTCCTCACACATCTAAAAAATTAAATGCGTAAAAAAAAGCAGAAACTTTTAAACAAAGCAGCTAATACACTTCTTTCCATTAAAAAAATGTTTAACAGCTTTCAAAACGAAAAAATAATAATTAAAATTAATAAACTCATTAAAATAAATACATCATATCAAAAAAAAAATCGTTTCTTTTTCCCCTGTTGCCAAAAACAATTTTTTAACTGAATTAATGCACTTAACAAAAAAAAAACAATAAAATGTCAACTTAAAAAAATAATTTTCATTGTCAAAAAAAAAAAAAAAAAAAGAAAAAAAATCGTCTGCGCATATCTTTATGTAGAAATATAAATGACTTCGAGTTTATTCGCCGAAAACTGATTACCTAAATTAAAACTTTAGCGTAAAAATAAAAACAAGTCAAATCAACAATAATTATTTCACAGTCAAAACCATAGCTGCGGAATCGGAGTCAATCTCATTTTGGGGTAAAGGAGACGGAGTCAAATATCTAAGAATCGGAGTCAGTCATTTGTCCTCCGTGTATAAATTTTTGCCAAAGCTACGAAGTCGGGGAGTTGAAGTTCGATTAATTGTCGGGCATAGGAGTCGGAGTCGGATTCAAGTGTCCCTAAATTCTCGGAGTTGAAGTCTGGAGTTTGGCGTCAAGAGCTATTTCCAACAAAATTTGTTTGAAAAAAATCCGCCTTCAAGTACGGAATCTACATTGACTTTCAGTTTCCCCGTAGGCGCTAATGTTAAGGGATTTGAACAGTTCAAAATTGAACGGAAAATTGTTCAAATAAAAAAGATATTTTATATACAAGTTTTTCATCAAAAGCTTTTTCCTACAAAGTTTGTTTGAAGCAAATTCGCCTCACAGATCGGAATTGCCTTGAATTTCCCCGTAGGCGCTAATGTTAAGTTTTTTTGAACTGTTCAAAATTGAACAAAAAATAGTTCAAATCAAAAAGTGAAATATGGGAATGAGGTGTCCTCTCCGAGATCTTTCTAACAAAAAAAAGTTTGTTCGAATCGGACTATTCATTCAAAAGTTATTAGGGGGGGGGGAAACAGACCGACAGACATTTTTCCCCATCTCAATACCCTACTTTCCAATTTTTAATTTTTCAATATTTATTTAATTATTTTATTTATTTTTGACTTTTTTTTTTGTTTTTTGCGATATTTTTAAGATGCATTAAGCCTTCTTTCATGCTTTTTTCTCCTTTTTCTGACTTTTACTGGGAAAGTAGGCTAAAAACTACTTTCGTTATAATAGGAGCTTGTGTTAGTCTTTTTGAATCAACAAATACTGCAATTTTATCATATAATTATGTGTTCAGTTATCTAAAACAAACACTAAGTTATGAAGTGATAGAACCAGAATGATTTAAACTTAATGTTTTGTGGTTTGTTGAAATAAATTCCCATTTACAATAGTATAGTTGTTAGGATGTTTTAATTAAGAGATAATGCCCGTAAAATCAATTCTCTGCACACTTTCACTTTAAAGAAATTAAGTTTTTTTTTGTTTTTTTTTTTTTTTTTGAAAAATCTGGTTCAGTTGGGTTTTGTAAAATTTCATTTCAGAAACCTTAGCACGCTTTATATACTGAATAAAATCTTTCATTTTCAAATTTTTAACATGCATTGTGTGTCGGCAAGAACAGTTATGATTGTATTACAAATCCTCAACTAGTTCCATCTGATTTTTCACAAAAAAAAAAAAAAGTCAAATGGAAACCTGGGGTAAAAACAACTAGGGAAAATACGGAAGGCATTGTAGGAGTTACGCTTGTTTCGAAGCAACTGTGTAGGCCTCAATATTCTAACTCTTAAATTAAACTTTCAGTAATTTATTCTTTAAACGAGCTGATGTGTGCATCACATGACTTACCTTTACCCCAATTTAATGTCATTTCCCCATTACTGGTAATTTTAATGTGATTCAATAGTTAACTCTCTAAATATCACCAACAGTGGCCAAATTGAAACCAGATTTTAAAAAAATAATAATCGCCAACTTTGTCGCCAAATTAGCGACAAAACTTGGCGACCAAAAGACCGGTAAAATATAGCCAAGTGTCCGCCAAACTATAACATCACTTGAGTTTACATCGAAATTAATGATTTCTCCCCAAAAAGGGGCAAAAGATCCCTTTAGAAACACCCGAATGGAACCAAAAAAGGAGATGCACAACTAGTCCTCACCAGGAGTCTACTTATCAAATTTCAACTTTCTAGGACTTACCGTTCTTGCGTTATGTGACATACATACGCACATACAGACGTCGCGAGAAAATTCGTTGTAATTAACTCGGGAATCGTCATTATGGATATATCGCGTGTCTAAACGTTCTTAGGTACTTATCCACGTGTGGTCGAGTCGAAAAAAAAAACTCAATATTCATTCGACGGTGAGTAAAATGGAAATTAAGGTCGATTTTTGAGTGAAAATTTTTTCGCGAATGCAGTACTTCCTTTTTTGAAAAAGGAAGTAAAAAAGAGTTTCTAATAAAAAATCACTGATGAAGAAAAGAAAAATAAGCAATGCACATTTCCCTCGTGAAAAATGGATAGCAAAATAAAATAAAGTTCTTCGTAGTTCCAGTAGCATTCGAAAATTTAGTGTGCTTTTTGGAGGGAGTGAAAAACAAAATACGCTTCAGTGAATTCCGAAAAATTCGAAAAGTTGGGTTAAGTGGCAGATGTAAACTTCTAAATGCGCCTCTGTACCTTGTTAAACAGAACATATTTTTTCCTTAATATTTTTTCAAGACAACGTTCAGTGTTTCTTTGTGTTTTCACACATGTACTGCACCGTAGTCTAAAAAGGAATGGGGTCGTTTCCAAAATTTTAAAAGTATTTTTTTTCTGAAGGAGCAAGCTTAAAAACATAGGATCAGACAATTTTTTAAATAATTTGTTTAAGTTTAATATTTTTTAAAAATTACTTAAATCGGTGCGTTTTCATTGTTTATGCTTCTGCCGATGACATTACAAATGATGAAATGCCATTCAGTGTTGCCAGTCACAGTGCAAAATATTTAATTCGCATCTTTACTCACGTGTATTGGCAACGATATGGTTGATAGTAAGCGTAGAGTGCAATTTTAATTCGCTTCTTGATTATCATAACGTGGAAACGCGATAGAAAGATGCGCCAAAGGGCATCATTTGTGACGTCATCAAGATCACGCCTTGTTTGAAAAATCGGACATTTAAAAAAATTAATTAGAAAATAACTGTTAGGAAAATAAAAGTATTTTCTGGGTCCATTTTTTTTTTGCTTATTCTATCAATTTCAGTGACAAAGAGTACTACTTTTGACTGAAGGAAACAACCCCATTCTCGTTGAATTGCTATGGTGTATAATTGTTTCGGAAGCCTTTGGGTGGCTCGTTATTCTGATTGTCTCTCCAAACACAGTCATTTATTTATGCTAAGATAATCATAATTTTTTAAAAAATTACAACGAGGAATTATTTAGGTGTGGAAAAAGCTCACTTGAAATTGTACAAGACTCTTGCATTGACACAAAATCCTTCTATAGTTATAACGTCGTGGTAATATTCATCCACGAATCATACATATGTGTTTGTGTGTTACCAGCAAAGTATGTTAAAAGCTGGAGTTCTATGGAATGCCAGAGTTATATTCAGTGTCAACGACATTATATAGAGTGCATTTTCATTGTACAGAATTTCAGTATATTTTTAGCCAAAGTATGAAATATGTTAGTTATTACATATACGTTTACTAGGCATTGTAAAAATACGTAAAATTACGTAGGAATTCTGTTAACGATAAATAATATTTGGGCAAAGAATGAATAAATATCCTGAAAAGGCTGTTATACATGTTCCCGGCAAAACTTGAAATCTGGAGTTCTATAAAATGCATAGGTATTTGATGCTAAATCTAGCTGGCGCTGTATAAAAAGATTCATAATTCTCACAGTAAAAAATTAACTTTTGTTGAACTAATTTGAGAAAAATTGCATATTTTGGCACTCTTAAACAGACTACTTAGTGCAACTGACAAATCCTGAGCCCGAGGTGCACGGTAAAAGTCACGTGCATTGTCACATGACATTCACTACAAGTTGCGGATACATTTTATAGTTTGCAAGTTATTCGTTTAGGATTCTATAGAATGCTAAGGGTATGTTTGAAATAAGAATCGTACACTGCCGACTAATTCTAAGCATTCTATACTATGCTTAGGCATTCTGTAGAATGCCGGATTTCAAACTTTGCCGGTAACAAATATATCAATTTTCAATTTAATAAATTTTCAATTCCACTGTTCTTTTTTGGCAACTGCCTGTATTTGATTAGTGAAGACATTTAGAGTTAGATAGATTGCTGATATTGCTCATCGAACGAATGTTAACTGATCCTAACGTAGCAGCACATCAAATTCTTTGCTGCTGTCACAAAGCCAAGCAATTAGACAGTACTTAAAAGTGCAAATAAATGTGGCAGATCGTTTTTTGAACACACGATAGCGGTGGCTAATTTGTGTCACTTTAAAACAGGATATCAAATATAAGTAATTAAAATATTTAATATCACGTAAACACAATATGCATTGGATAACATAATGGGAATTTAATTTTATCGATAAAAAGTATATATTGAAGTATTTTCCCTTTTATTCAAAAAAAAAAAAAAATATTTCACAGTAACTTCAAAGGAAGTTTTGCCGTTCTTTTTATTTTATTTCATTTATTTTTATTATTTATTTATTTTTGTTAATATTTAGCGAGTGTGTTTTTTCCATTAAATGCTGTAGCTCTTTCTGCATAATGCATGATCATAGCAATCAGTGGATTTTTGAAAAATAGCAAAAATGAACAAAACAGCCTTACGCAATTTCAATAACAACATAGGGTTTGAAATTCTTAATTTAGGGTTAGGTTTCAGACTTCACTACTCTTTTTTTCTTTTTTTTTCATGAATGACGTAAGGTAATAACAAATACGATTATAAAGGTAATAAGGATGAACCGGTAAACAACCATAATCAGCTACATAGCTGATTATATATAATCGCTATATTTTTACCGATTAATCCGCGTTTTTTTTTTTTTTTTCGATTAAAACTACTTTAAATATGCCTGAATCACAAAACTATTCAGGCTGTTTATATAAACAATAAGTAAAGGTAATTTTTTTATGGCTGTAGAAAGTAGAAGGTTGTGAAGTGGTTATACGTGCGCTCATATCTCTATCGGTTCCCCTCAAACTACTTTTGTGTAAAATCGAAAAATGGGAGATTCGGCAAGATAAATAAAATTACAATTACGATTCCTCCCGCCTGAAAAATTCAATCGATAAATACCGTTTGAAAAATAGATGATTACCAGATAAGCACTTAGTAAAACAAATGCCAATTTTGCCCCAAAATACAAACGAAACATTTAGTGATCGGTGTATTTGTTATGTGGACAACAATACTACTTCATTCATCTGACACATATCATTTTTTTCCGATAAGAAAAATACATAAATACATGAACAACAGATCACTAGCAACATTGTATTGCTACTCTCTCGCATATGTGAAACAAAATCCCTCTGCCTCAGATTCTTGGTGTCTGGTGCTGCCACTAAAAATGATTTAACATTAGAATTGCTTTTCGAGAGAAGATTTATGCTCGAAAGTTGACGCAGAAATAAAGACCTGAGAGTTATGCGTCGAGTATCATGTCGAAAAAGATGATTCGGAACTAAATATGTAATGCAGAATGGGAGCGTATTGTTTATTGCTTTTACCCTACGAAAAGATTTTTAAATGCACGAGGAAAACGGGTTTTGTGCATTATTATTGAAATTATGGTGCGTATACAAATCAGTTTGACGTGAACAAATATTTTAACGTTTTGCTGAGCGTTGTAGAACATTAATCGGGGTAACGTTAAAAATTAATTTCTCTATTTTAAGCTGCGCCATATATATATGTTAATACGCAGTTTCGTTGTATTTGTTAGTGATATGAAAGGGAGGAAACATACCAAAACTAGTGTACAGTTATCCAAAACCAAGATATAAAAATTATCAAATCCATTTAAAATGAATTATTGGCCGGGCACTAAGTAATCCTGCCGTTTAATGTAATTTTGAGCAACGTCAAAAATGAGACGCAGAGTAAAATATTTAAAACGAGCTGATGTGTGAATCACATGACTTCCTTTTACTCCAATTTTAATTTAATTTTCCCATTATTGGCAATTTTAATGTGATTCAATAGTTTACTCTCTAAATATCACCACCAGTGGCCAAATTGAAACCAGATTTAAAAAAAAAAAAAAAAAAATATTACCAAATTTGTCGCCAAGTTGGTGACAAAACTTGGCGACCAAAAGACTGGCGATATATCGCCAAGTGTCCGCCAAATTGACCACCACTTGAGTATCCATCGAAATTAATAATGATTTCCCCCCATGAAAGGGCAAAGGACCCCTTTAGAAATTCCCGAATGCAACCAAAAGGGGAAGTGCACAACTAGACCCCATTAGGAGTATATGTACCAAATTTCAACTTTCTAGGACATACCGTTCTTGAGCTATGCGTATACATAAGCACATACATACATACCTACATACGGACGTCAAGAAAAAGGTCGTTGTAATTAACTCGGGGAATGTCAAAATGGATATTTTGGGTGTTTATACGTTCTTAGGCACTTATCCGCGTGTGGTCGGGTTGAAAAAAAAACTCAACATTAATTCAGGGGTGAGCAAAATGGAAATTAAGGCCGAATTTTGAGCTAAAATTTTTTCGCGAATACAATATTTCTTTTCTTGTAAAAGGAAGTAAAAATTAGTGCATTTGAATAAAATTTCTTAATGTTTAAAATGTTCCTCTTTGTACTTTAAAGCATCACAGTTTTCCTATCTTAGAATTTTACGTATTGGGGAGAGTAATTGCAACAACCGCAAAATAGCTTTCAAATATTTACTCCATACTTCAAAATTATTGAATAATGATACGTACAAGAATGCCATTATTTTGTTTATTTATTTTTGAAATACAAGCATGTTAATATGTTTTGAAGCTAATGCTCATTTTATTCAAAATAGGATCCGTTAAACTTAACATAACGTTTTGAACGGTCAACCAATGTATCAATAGACTTCCTAAACTGGGTTTTTGATATGTTCTTTAGCACCTTGTCAATGGCTGGAATATCATCGTAAAATGTTTCTTTAATTGAATTTTTTAGTTTCGTGAACAAAAGTAGTTACGCGGTCGTAGATCAAGCGAGTACAGAGCGTGATCGAAGACACAAATCTACCGTCTGTTCCCGAAACTGAAAACCACAATGAATGGTGCTTTTTATGATGTTTTCCAACAATTCAAGCAGACATGACACAAGTGCTATCGAACATTCCCAAAATCGAATTTAAAAAGCCAATTGATAAACTGGTAGATCGTTCTATACGATGTATTGAGTTAAATGGATCCTGTTTTAAGTAAATATTAGATTTATATAGAACATGTTATCACACTTGTTTTCTTATATCACTAAAAAGTTACGTTAATTTTAGATCACACAGTGTGTATAATACTCGACCATATTTGCACAAATTGTAGCAGCTATTTAAACAAAAAAGCTTTTATGCATTGAAATAATTTACAATGGATTTAAGCACAAGTCCTCTAAAACTCAACAAATGTAGAAAATATGAAAAACAACTAATTTCATAGGGTATCAAATGTTTGTTTCATTTTTAATGTGATACTTCTTATTCATAATCATTTTTTAAGAAGAACAATTTGGAGAATTGCTTAGATTTTATCTTTCTAACAAAACATAAGATGTAGCTTTAAGAAATCTTGATATGTAATAGTAAAAACGAATTTACATGTATATTAGATATAGCTCAAAATTACATATTGTTCTTGCTAGAAACGATTTAGATTGAATGTAGAATTTTTTTCTCCTTTCTGTTATCTAAATTGAAAAACTGCTATAAAATATGATCTTTGACAAAACAAGCGGCATAACTATAAAAAATTACTGTAACTTTTTGTGCTGCACTGTTAAGAAAACACTACATCTCTTTTATTTTATTATTTATCTTCCTTCTTATCTTACTAATATTATATACTAGTGAAAATACCCGGCGTTGCCTAGGTCAGTAATAATTAAGAGAAAAAATCGTTACTTACTTTTGTTTTCTGTTTTAAGTGAAAGAATTTAAAACACATCTTTTTGACGTGATTAAAAATCTAGTTTCTTCCTTACCCATAAAACTAAAATAGCAATAAGTATAAAGAACAAAATAGTATTGATTTAGAAACGAAAGCACTATATTTAAGCATATACAAATTTCCAAAACATGAAATTAATCTTCTCATGTTTAAAAAGATGAATCTGTTGATACTTTTTTTTTTACATGGAGTCTAAAACCTTCTCTGTATGGCTAATGAAGTATGAAGTGATTTAAAAAAAGTAGCTGCGCTCGTAATCCCCTTATACTTGCTTTAGCTATTTTGGGAAATTTCAATCATTGTGGGCTCTTGGTGCGATTTTACCGAATTTGCGAGAGTCGTTTTGGGGTACCTTCGATGATTCTCCTCCCTTCTTTCCTTCCTTTGTAAAACGATATGATATTAATTTTCGTTACAGAGATATCGTCGCCAGATTCTGAGATACTTTTGGTCACCATAAAATGGCGCTACACAGTTTCATCCGAAATGTTTCCAAAATAAGTTGTAAAATCTGGTGATTGTTTGAAATTGTGCAAAAAGGAAAATTAATGGAAGTTTTTGTGCTGTTTATGGATTTGCCTAATTTAGTTGCTGGTTTATTTAACACAGTAAAAAAAGTCTTTTGAAAATTCTTTGATTGGCGATATTTTGTTTATATGGTGAAAGCTGAGAAACATTATTACGTAGTCTTCGGCTTCAAAAACAGCAACGTTGAAAAAACTGCCAAATGCATCAGCTACGGAAATCTTTCTGCAAAAATTTTGGCGATCTGCTGGTTGATTGGATAATGAGTAAGCGTTCAATCAGCATAAATAATAATAAAAACCATTAATTACATTAAAGTTCCGTTTAAGTGGAAAATGATCAGCCAAATCATGTATTATTTGCCAATCTTGTGCAAAAATCTTACTTCAAGATTTGACGTGAGAAAAGCCTTGAACGGCCACGAAAAGCAAAGATAGTCAACAATACAACAATTGCCGCTATCGACAGGGAGTTGAGATGATACACTAAATACTGTATTGAGTTGAGGAAAGCCTTCGAACATGGAACTAAAAAGCTTACAACTCGTTTTTTATTCTACTTAGAAATTTCGAACAGGTGCCATCTTCAGCAGAAAAATCAGAGCTTTCGATGGACATATAATGTAAATATGTGCAAGTATTTTTTCATCCCAATATTAGAGAATTTATACAAAAATTGTGTTTTATTGCCCCCCTAAGGGGGTTTTGCCTCCCATAACGCGACGAAAACTACCCTATGTGTTATTCTGATGCATAAGCTATATTATTGTAAAGTTTTATGAAAATCCGTTCAGTAGTTTCTGCGTGAAAGAGTAACAAACATCCATCCATACATCCATACATCCATACAGACAAACTTTCGCATATATAATAGTAGTAAGATGCGAAAGTCTGTCTGTATGGATGTATGGATGTATGGATGTATGGATGTATGGATGGATGTTTGTTACTCTTTCACGCAAAAACTACTGAACGGATTTTAATGAAACTTTACAATAATATAGCTTATGCATCAGAATAACACATAAGGTAGTTTTCGTCCCGTTATGGGGGGAAAAACCCCCTTAGGGGGGCAATAAAACACAATTTTTGTATAAATTCTCTAATATTGGGATGAAAAAATACTTGCACATATTTACATTATATGTCCATCGAAAGCTCTGATTTTTCTGCTGAAGATGGCACCTGTTCGAAATTTCTAAGTAGAATAAAAAACGAGTTACGAGTTTTAGATCCATGTTCAAAGGCTTTCCTCAACTCAATACAGTATTTAGTGTATCATCTCAACTCCCTGTTGATAGCTACAATTGTTGTATTGTTGACTTTCTTTGCTTTTCGTGATTGTTCAAGGCTTTTCTCAAGTCAAATCTTGAAGTAAGATTTTTGCACAAGATTGGCAAATAATACATGATTTGGCTGATGATTTTCCATTTAAACGGAACTTTAATGTAATTAATGGTTTTTATTATTATTTATGCTGATTGAACACTTACTCATTACCCAAACAACCAGCAGATCGCCAAAATTTTTGCAGAAAGATTTCCGTAGCTGATGCATTTGGCAGTTTTTTCAACGTTGCTGTTTTTGAAGCCGAAGACTACGTCATAATGTTTCTCAGCTTTCACCATGTAAACAAAATATCGCCAATCAAAGAATTTTCAAAAGACCTTTTTTACTGTGTTAAATAATCCAGCAACTAAATTAGGCAAATCCATAAACAGCACAAAAACTTCCATTAATTTTCCTTTTTGCACAATTTCAAACAATCACCAAATTGTATTACTTATTTTGGTAACATTTCGGATGAAACTGTTTAGCGCCATTTTATGGTGACCAAAAATATCTCAGCATCTAGCGACGATATCTCTGTAACGAAAATTAATATCATATCGTTTTACAAAGTAAGGAAAGAATGGGGGAGCATCATCGAAGGTACCCCGAAACGACTTTCGCAAATTCGGTAAAATCGCACCAAGAGCCACAATGATTGAAATTTCCCGAAATAACTAAAGCAAGTATAAGGGGATTACGAGCGCAGCTACTTTTTTTTAATCACTTCGTACTTCATTAGCCATACAGAGAAGGTTTTAGACTCCATGTTAAAAAAAAAGTATCAACAGATTAATCTTTTTAAATATGAGAAGATTAATTTCATGTTTTTTAAATTTGTATATGCTTAAATATAGTGCTTTCGTTTCTAAATCAATATTACTTTGTTCTTTATACTTATTGCTATTTTAGTTTTATGGGTAAGGAAGAAACTCGATTTTTAATCACGTCAAAAAGATGTGTTTTAAATTCTTTCACTTAAAACAGAAAACAAAAACAAGTAACGATTTTTTCTAATAATTATTACTGACCCAGGCAACGCCGGGTATTTTTGCTAGTTATACATAAAGGTCTAAGCTCTGTCCGGATGTCCGGGGTAAACGTCAAAACTACTGGAGGGATTTCAACCATTTTTTCGCCATAGATAGCTACATAATCGGGGAACAACTTAGGCTATAATTTGTTCCTTGAAAACTTAGTTTTCAAAAGTTATGGTGGAAAACAGCAAATTTCATGTAATTTCCCCATTGAATGATTAAATATAAAATCCATTGTTAGGTAAATTCGTTGCCTAACAACAGGAATGTTAAAAGTAATCACAATGTAAAATTTGAATCAAGGCCTCTCTGGAGCAAACATGACATTTATTGCTTTCTTAGGAGTTGCATCCTTATCTTTATACATAAAGGTCTAATCTCTGTCCGGATGTCCGGGGTAAACTTCAAAACTACTGGACGGATTTTAACTATTTTTTCACCATACATAGTTACATCACCATATATAGAGTAAAGAAATATACATAGAGAGGCTCCGTCTATGGTAAGAAGGAGATGAAATTGAAGCCGGAATTGTGGGGTACAGTGGTGCAATGATTAGCGGGGTTATGATAACGTGATCACTTCGCGAGTATAGTTTTCACCAATCTCGCAAAGAGACCGTATAAAGTAGCTGGAGGATTGGTTTGAATTTTAATTCATGTATTAATGCAATTTCAAAAACGTGCTCCATAAACTTGCAACAATATCTAAGTTTAAATTAACAACCAATTGAGATTCAGTAATGGAATGTTTGGAATCAAGATGTATCATAAAATGCTTAGCAAGAAGCTAAGGATCTTTGTATATAGCGGTGAAACTTCCGGCTTCAATTTCTTAGTATAGCAGGGCCTCTCTATGTAATTTCTTTACTCTATGTGATTAAACATAAAACCCTTTTTTACAAAAATTCGTTGCCTAACAACAGCAATATTAAAAGTAATTGTAATGAAAATTTTGAATCAAGGCTTCTCCGGAGCAAACATGAGTTTAAAGTCATTTAAACATTTGGAAACTCTACGTTTCGCACCCTGAGGGTATGAGAGCTTTAGTTCAGAGTTAAAGCTTATAGTAGAGAGCTTTTTTTTCTTCTTCTGTGTGCGTGTGTGTACTTTTAATTAAATGAAGCGCACGGTTTTTTTAGTGATCTTTGTTTTTGTTAGTTCATATTTTGTAAATTCTTCAAAATTTTAATATGCTTAAATTCGTGCTTTCGCTTCTAAATGAATATTCGTTGGTTCTTTACATTTATTGCTATTTTACTTTTATGGGTAAGGAAGAAGCTCGATTTTTAATCACGTCAAAGCGGTGTGTTTTGAGTTCTTTGAGTTAAAACAGAAAACGAAAGAAAGTAGCGATTGTTTCTTACAATTATTACTGACCCAGGCAACGCCGGGTACATTTGCTAGTTTTGTACATATTTATTTGGATACATTTTGTGCATCTTTATCTGGTAAAAGAATGTAACTTTAACTACCCTCCTCTTTATAATATTTCTTTCGCATAGAATATTTTTGTCGTAAATTATCAGGACGATATTTAAAGGGTGTTTTTTAGGGTCCAAACCTCCTCCGAAAAGTTTCAAAATCGTTCCATAAAAATTATTTTTAACTTTTTTTTTTTTTTTTTTGCTGAAAAAAATTATTTTATGTTTTTATTTATTTCTTTTCCCTTTCAAATGTCAAGCTCAGTAGTTTCTGTGGTACTTGTTTTATTTTTTTGCAGTTATTGCGTTTTTTTTTTTTTTCTTTTCATATTTTGAAAAATTGACGCCAACAAAAGCATCGAAATTCTTTCAATTTGAAAGTTACAAATATCTATATTTAACATATGTTTTATCGTCAAAATATATCAATTAAGAAGTATTTCTTCAAATGCGCGTACACGTACACGCATTTAATCTCTTTGAGTGATCGAAAAGACATCAATTATTTAATCGGGGTACAAGTACATATCATACTTTTTTTCTTTATGAAATAGACACATCATATACGTTTGCTTTAAATTACCAATTGTAGCAAAAATCAGTAGAATATATGAAGGAAATTAAATGTGATTGATCAAATGTGATTGACCTCATTAGGAATGTGTTTGGTAAAACCTTCCCCGAAAGAAAAATCTCGCTATTGCTCAGTAAATTATAGATGGTTTTACAAACTGCGTTTTAAATGCAATGTGTGCGCGTACACTTGACGGGCGGGAGTCGAACTCGTAACCTCAAGTGTAAGAAATGAAGTACTCAGAACACTAGGATATCGAGAGACGAGTAGTTAGCTAACTGAACTAACAATCCTGTGATTAGATGAGTAATGATGATAATACTTACAGTGAAACAGTCATTTCATTATTTATTATTTTTCTTTTAATTTGCAATTAGTAACATCAATGTAAAATTGCCACAAAATATTTTACATAAAGCATGCCCTATATTCCCACAGTTCAATGTTTTACATTCATTAGAAGATCTCAGCTTGAGCTCAACTGCAGATTCCACTTTTGTGTTTAGCACGGCAGTATACAGGGTGCGGCGAAAAAAAAAAAAGAAACTCGGACAAAGTTTACATCATCGAATGGAAGTAAAGTAATTTCATTTTAATGGTTGTCTTTATTTATTCAAATAAATTAAAATTCAAATAAATAGAAATACATTTAAAAAAATACTGTTAAAATTCATCTTTAAAAGGTTATACAAATAGCAAAAACAACTTTGAAAAGCAAATAAACGCTTCTTTAAATCTATAGTAGTTTGCTAAAAGAGCATTTTTGTTCTAAACTGCTTTTAAAAATTGAAAACATAGGGCTCAAATAGCATATTGTAGCCTTGAGTACTTACGTGCTTTCTTATAAAGAGGTAGTATATTCGTTCCTGAAGTGCTTCTATAGCTTTTCTTACGGTACTTGCAAGAATAGTTTTACTCTAAACCCAGAAGATGGCGCATTTTATGTATGCTTCTCTGAAACAATCAATATAAAACGCAAACATCGTAGCAAGCGAGTTTCTTTTATGAAAAAGGATATAAACTAAAAGTTTTTATCCTAATAGCTGTCCTTATAGAAGAAATTTACTTTCATTGAGCGTCATAATAATATAACTTTTAAAGTGTTGCACTGAAACTTATTTTTTTCGCTTTACGTTAATCAATGCTTAGAAAAATAAATTTAGTCATCCTTGAAAGATTGAATTAAATTCTTTAAAGGTGACGTCCATAAATTAGGTCACACTTTTTTTCAGCATTTTAACCCCACTCCCCCTTTGTCTCAAAGTGTCCCACTTCATCTTTCCCTCTTTATCACATATCACGCTATTTCCGTAAATATATCCTTATAAAAAAATTCGTGATGTTCTTGTTACCCCCTTTCCTCCTTGTCATTGACTATTACACTATCACGAAACCTATTCCTCCCTCAAAGCGTTTAGGGGGCAGCAAAAAAAATTTTTAATCAAAAATAACAATGTGCAGTTTAAGGGATATCCACAAATGATGTCACGCTTTGACGTGGAGGGGCATATATATAATTGTGAATTTGTGACAACGGAGTGGCAGGGTGTAACAAGAAATGTGACACATTTTTTATCACAACATGATTGTGAAAACGGGAAAGTTGAAGTGTGACTAGAGATGTAAAATTTCCGGAAATTTTGAAGTGGTGGAAAAAAACCCGGTTTTTTACCGGTTTTTTTCTGGAAAAATTGGAAAAAATGGAAAAATTGACTTTTTTATGAATAAAAATATGGTTTCTTAATAGCTATGTGTTTATTGGAACATATAAAGGATTAAGCTTTGAAAAATATATGCAATTTACACATCCTCTTTTTCTGATTGACAGAAATACACATAAAGATAAGTTAAATTAGAAAAAAAAAAAACTTTTTTTGTTTTGTGACTGAGAGCTTTCTTAGTTAAACACCGGAAATAAGTCGTCGTCCAACCAATAGTATTGGGTAAGATGTGTCTCATCATAACAATATACATTTTCTGTTTTAGATTGCCTTTGAAACTTAAAATAATAATTGTAATTTTTGACTTTTTCAAACATGATGGATAGTATTCGTAAAATACACCGCCAGCTCAGTCATACCATCCGAGGACTGCAGTTTCAAGCTTTTTATCACTCATCAGCCCGGAATAGGAAGTAATTGAGCAGAGGGCGGAAAACCTCTTATAGGAGACAAGAGCGTCAAACAAACTGGTAGCTAATGTAGAATTAGCACACCAGACGAGTGACCGCAGAAATGGTGCGGTTCAACTCAAAGATTGAAGGCAAAGCTATTTTGCAGTAAGTTACCGCCTTAAGCCAGGGCTAAGGCTGGCGGTGTATTTTATGTATTTCTTCCTTAACCGTGGCTTAGGGCGGTAACTTACTGCAAAATGATTGATATTGTTTGAAAAAAAATTAAGTATGATTTCCCTTCCTTGCAGTGTAACTTTACTGTCTGAAAGTGAAAGCAATTGAGTTATGATTTTTTCCAATCCAGTCTAAGTTCAAACCAAAACTAAATTGGTTTTTCTTTTTTTTTCCAGCAAAAAACAAAAATAAACAGCATAATGTTTTCTAAAGCTGAACCAAAACTTAAACTGGAGTTTCAGTTAACTATAAGGCCGTGTTAAGCACAGTAGTAAAAGTGGTCATGCCTGCACTTTTGAAGAAAACTGAGTTATTATTACCAATTTGTTCTTTGTTTCGAATTAATGTTTTACGGTAATTTGAACGAGAATTTTTTTTTTTTTTTTTTGAAAAATTCTGAAAAAAAAAAAAAAAAAGACATCTGAATCAAATATATGAAAGAGCCAAATTTTAAAACACAATATCTCAGCTTCAGCTCAACTACAGATTCCACTTTTGTGTTTAGCACGACAGTACACAAGGTGCGGCAAAAAAAAAAAAAAAAGAAACTCGGACAAAATTTGCATCATCGAATGGAAGTAAAGTAATTTCCTTTTAATGGTTGTCTTTATTTATTTTTGCCTCTCACTTTATTAGATAACAATTTACAATATAGCTCCTAATTTATGTTTTGTTTTTCGGTTTCCTTACAATTTTAAGCTAAAGATCTGCCATTTTAAAGTTGTTTAACCAAGTAAAATGACAGTTCGTTTGCTTGTTGTGCCTCGACAAACAGTATTTCATGCGGTATGGCGCTTCAAGTGGCTTGGAAATGATAGTCGATCTCCAGGAAGTGTACAAAAACGAACAGTGAGCATTTCAGTTAATCGTCAGATCATCCAAAAGTGAGTTCAATGAAATCCTTAGGTGTACACGAGAGAAGTTGTTCGTGAGACGGGGGGGGGGGATTTGTAACCGGATAAGTGCGACGAATTGAAAAACAGCTCAAACAGAAGCTTAACGAGTTCCAAAAAGTTCAAGCATTCCGTATGACTCCAAACATGCCAGAAACGCTTGCCCGGATTTTTTTGCCGCACCCTGTACATTTGGTTCGCACAATCAGTAGAAACAGTTCTGTGATTAAAGTTATGCTTGTTTGTTTTATGAAGATGGAAAATATGTATATTCTTCAGTAAAGATATTGGTTTAATTTTATTCGCAAAAAGTATTAAAAGTTTCTTGATCTATTTGCAAATTATATTATCATACACCAACTTGCATTATCAAAGTTAGACAGTATTTTAACATACAAGGAGGGAGGGGGGGGTGGAGTTAATAGCATCAAAATTTAAGTATGAGAAATTTCTAAACACTTTTTTCTGAAAATTTAAATTAAAACTTCCTGAAAAGTTGAAAAAAAATCGTTTTTTCAATTTTTCCGGAGTGAAAATTTACTCCTTCGGAAAAAAACGGTTTTTTTCCGTTTTTTCTGAAATTTTCCGGTTTTTTTTCGACTATTTTCATCTCTAAGTGTGACACATTTTGTTTTTATCAACATGTCTGTAAAAAGGGGCAAGGTGAAGTGACACTCTGTAACGGAGGGGAAAGTCAAATGTATTGAACAAAAATTTGACATCGTTTATGAACTGCTCCTTAAATAAACCTCTTGACGATTTGCCCGAATGTATTCAGGTTGGTCAATGGTGTTTCATATTTAGGCGGACATGACACAGTTGCCAAGAGGGTTAAGATTTCGAAAATAGAAGGAAAATAAATTTGTTCACGCATTTAAACCCCATATTTTCAATTTGCATGGGATGTCACAGGAGCTCAACTCTAGGGGTTTGTTTTTTCTTTTTATGCTGAATTTTTACACAATAGATGAAAACAGAAACAATTTTAGGCTTTTTAAGCAAGAACACAAACAAGCGTCCAAAAATGATATCTTTGAGAGGGAGAGGGGGTCTATGAAACTGTGGCAGTTTGTGAAAAGAGGAAAGGGGGAGAGGGTAACAAGAAGTTCCGCTTGCACATTTTTTAAATAACAATATGCCTATGAAAAACAGAGTGACACGTGACAAGCGGAGATGGGGTTATGGTGAAGTGTGACACTTTGCGGCAAAGTAAGAGGAAGAGGTCAAAGTTATCGAAAAAAAGAAGTGTGGCATCATTTATTGTTAGCTCAAACAGACAAAGGACTGTAGCGTCTCTCTCTCTTTTTTTTTTTTTAGCAGTCACATTGCTTATTGTGCTCACTTGACTGTTTTGAATTCTTATGATTTTATTTTCCCCCCACCTCTCTCTGCAGCGCCACCGTCGATCGGTCCTCACGATACTGCTCCTATAGCGAAAACCGTCTCCTATTTGCGTCCATATCCTACACTCACACACACACACACACACACACACACCTACACCTACATACTCACACACCTACACACACACACACACGCATACACACACATACATACGCACACCTACACATTCACACACAAATACACATACACACACACTCATGCCAGCACACAGACACTAATGCACACACCTACACACTCACACAAATACACAAATACACACATTCATGCCAGCACACAGACACTAATACACACGCCTACATACGCACACACACACTCGTGATTGCAGAAAACATAATTTGAATTACAGATGTCAAAATTCAAATTATTATTATTATTATTATTATTATTATTTAGAAATCAGATCTCTTTTCACATAGAGCGAAATGTTGACTTACCTAGAATTCTGAACCCTACATTAAACTAATGTAGATTTTTACAAAATACCATTATAGGAAAACAAGTACGTCGTTCATTTACTTTTGCAATTTATTAAGAAAAATATTGTTAGTTGATGCTTTTTTTTTTTTTTCAATTTTTTTTAAAATAAATTTTATTTGTCATGTGACGGGCACTCTTCTGGCCATAAGTCAGAATAAAGAAAGACTGTTTAAAAGAAAGTACGAAAACAAGCTAATATACAGCGGGATACAAATTATGAATATTGCTTAAAAGGAAAATAAAATTTATTGCACTTAAATAAATTTGAGTAAAAATCTTATTCAAGGATTTAAGAAAACAGGAAATAAAAGATAAGCAAAAAACAAAAAAAGTTTAATGCTGAGTCAGTTTAAATAAATTCTAAGAAATGAAATGTTATGTAAGCTTCTAGCAAAACATTGCCAAAAGAAAAAGTTAAATGCTTTAGAAGTTTCGTAAAGAAAGTTACTGCCTAGTAGCAACTTCGTTTCTTAAACACATGCTTTGAATAAAAACGGGATATGACTTTTATGGCTTAATATACAAAAAAAAATCGTCATTTCAATTCTCTCTGGCAACAACAATGACAGCAGCCAGCGTCGTCGGTTTTTGAATAGCAGTTGGGGGTACAAATACAAAAAGCGGGGAGGGCAAAAAAAAAGGGCGAAATTTATTTAAAAATCTAATTTTCATCAAAATGTAGTTCAGGTATTTTTTTCCTTTCAAATACTCGATGGAAATACGAAATATGTTATTCTCCCCACATTGACCAGTTAAAAATAGAAAAAGAAAGCGTAGCACTGCAGATAAAAACAGTATCTACAAAAATGATTTTGGGGGATTTTTGAAGAAATGTGTAGTTCTTTTCGTACTTTATTCTCAGTGGAAACCAAAAAGCAAGTTTGTACAATAAAGCTGGAGTAAAATAGATGACAAAAATGCAAATAAATAAATAAATAAATACATAATTAGAAATCTGTAGATACTGCTGATTAGCAGCTCAGGGCAGAGCAGGAAATGCTCTAACACGCATTTTCAGGGCTAACCAGGGTCAGCGAGAGGTCGTGTCAGTCTAGTCGAAATTAGGGGCCCGGCTTGGAATTGGATTAGTATGAGTTTTATGGGAGCGTGGGAGGTCGACGACCAAACTGAAAATAGGCCTCTTTCGCGTCTCGATGTCTTTGGTCTACACGTTTAAGATAAACTTTAAAAATTCTGTACTTGAGCAATTGAATGCACAGTGGCGGACAAAGAAATTGCACCATCTGTACTGTGCAATAAGGTTGTCTTTTGAATCTCCACGATATACGACATCCAGGGACAGCATTTCTTACCTATAAGATAAATGAATCTGCATCACGTAGGGTTGTTGTATGCACTGCCACAAAAGGGGGATCTTATTTTTTATCCGTACGCTAAATGAATCTGCACCACAAAATGCTTCTGTTCGTATAGTCACGAGAAGTGATCTTGTTTCTTAGGCTAAATGAATGTGTACAACACAAAGTAGCTTCCTGTATCTCCACGAGAAGTGGTTGTTGTTACTAATATCACTCGGTAATCCGTAGTAATTGCTAGTCGGTTTAAGGCAGTGAGGGACTGCTTCCGTTTTAAAGGGCACCATTCAGATGGAAGTCCAAATTTGATACTTATTGGAATAGATGGAATCACTCTATCAACCCATTTCGAAATTTGGAATCAAACCAGAAGCCGAAAAACTCATGGCCCAGCATCCCCAGAGGTGTAAATTCACGGGGAGGACTTTTTGAAAACGACATATTTAACTTGTCCCAGTCATCATCAGTGACCACAGAGACCTTCGACCAGCTTGAATCGAACCCGGAACTCTCCAGTTACGAGCCCGGCGCCATACCAACCCGGCCACTACGGCAAAGTGGTTTTATTTCCTACCAGTTATCATGCTTATTTTGTCACTATATCTAAAACTATCAGTAAACGCAGAGTGGAGAATTTAACACGCCACTATTGTGAGCCTCTCCCATTCTTCCGAAGTAAGGCCACCCCGAAAGGACTACACATAAAAATATTTACGTTTGACTAAAGAAGCCAAAAATGCATTGCGGCGAGCCACCTCTAAATTTACGAATCCATTTTAAAAACTGTACGACGTTTTATATTAGTACAGTAAAATTAGGCCAAAAAATGGCCAAACCCAAACATCAAAAAAAAAAAAAAAAGGTGAAACCTGTTGCAAATTACTTCTTACCCTTCCAGCAAGAAGGGGTAAAAAGTCCCAGCACTTTGCGCGTCGGGTTTTGGGGGGAAGGGGGGAACGAAATAATCCTCTATTTAAATAAAAATTATTTCTATTACTTAAAAAAAATTCTCAAACCTCGCAGAAACCACTCTATAATAGTAAAACAATAAACTGTCACAGAAAAAAATTCTAATTAACAGGGGTGCACAGGAGGGGGGAATGGGGGGGGTCCATGGAGCAGCTTTGCGTCATTGGAATTTTTAAGGCAGTTTTTTCAAGAGGTATTTCTTTTTTGAGGACTTTTATTCTGGATGGGTACTCCGTCACACTTAAAGGGGCGCCATCGCTTTGAGGGGGGGGGGGTAACCCTGAATTTACATTCTAAAAACAACTATTGCAGTGAAGTTTACGAAAAAATTTCCCTGACTTAAACTTTTCCGAAGTACAAAATGCCTCACAATGATATGGTAATGTCAGAATGATAATTCTAAAAGATCTAAGCGAGCTCAATAACCAAATTATTTGTGACTGGAGTTATTAAACTGTTTAGAGCGCTGGAAAACAAAATTCCTGTGCAGCATAAAAAAAGTCCAAATTGACCAAAGTTTCCCTACTTCTTCTTGATTAACTTACTTCAACTTCTCTACAATCTTTTGCCATCACCGTAAGGGTGGGACAAACCGGAATTGCCAATAGTGAGACGGGCAATGCTGCAATTCTGCATCCTCTAAGTCGGTGGGGTTTCTCAATTGCAAACACCAAGTTACCTCTCTTTTACGCAGCTGGCTATGTGAATTATGCTAAATATGCGGACATATACTTGCAACACTATCTGAAACTTTTGAGTACATTATGCGATAAAAAAAATTTTGATCATATCAAATATCAGCTAAAACATCAGCTATCCAACGATCTAACGCAGTGACAAATTCAGGTGGTCTAGAACCTGTAGTGATTCAACGATAGAACAAGTCTTGATGAGAGCAATGAGCAATACAACAATAGAATGCTAAATATTTACACCTTTTTGTCTCTCAGTTTGGAAATCACAATCCGTTTCTAAAGCCCCCAGAAGTTTCTTCCCTCTCAAGTTGGTTGTGGTATTGCTCGCTGATGATAAGGTGAGTTGCGATGAGACCTTTAACGTTCGGGTAGTAACATCAAAGGAAATTGAAGGCAAACAATTTTGTGGCATTTCTTTGTAAAGGAGGTAAGCAGTTATGTCTTTAGCTTCTCTGTTACGAGAGTAGTTACTATCTGTAAAGATGTGTAAGCCCAAACCATCTTTTACACTCAATGGTATGAACAGTAAAGATGGAATAAAAAATTGCTAAAAACTTCTGGTACGAGTTATGCGCTGATCCTCCTTCAGTATTCAATGAATCTGGTTTCAGAAGGAAAGGAATCCTGTATCGTTAAAGTGCTATTATCTGAAGCAAAAGGTTCATCCAACATCACAGAACGAACAGCTGGTGTCATATATGAGGCAGTGCGAAGCAAAGGGATGTAAGTGGACATTTTCAAGTTTTGAATAAAACGCGTTTAAAGATAAGATCCTAGGTTGGCTTTTATTGATTTTCTTTTCTAAATCATGCTGTATAGAAGCAACTACCAGGTCTACTAGTACCATTTCTTGCCCCAAGATAGAGGAGAGGTTCACCAACCATTTGTACTGGTTATCTCCAAATTTTTAATTTTGCCACTTACATCCCTTTGCTTCTCACTGCCTCATATGTAATAGATTGAAGAAATCTGCTTGATCATATTTTAGGTAATGATATGTAAGCTTCAAGGAAATATGCCAGCAATGCAGTGTATAGGTCACTTGTAAATATGGGAAAGCTAGTGTCATTTTTGATGGGTGCAAAGAAAGCACCACAGAAATATAATCTGCGTTCTATTACAACAGCCAAGCCTTCTGCGTCTCAAATCTTGTGCTTGCTCTGAGGGGTTCATTGGGTATAGTAAATGTTTGAAAAGTCTCAAAGTGGACTGAAGTGCTCAATTATATGCACAAACTGTGTTAGACATAGCTGCAACAATAATGATTTTGCTGAGGATCTAGATTCCAAAAAACATCTTGATAACGAAGACTTTTTGTTACAAGCTTAGGAGAAATCATTTGAAAGCAAAAAACAGTTCAGCGTAATTTTTCTGGCCATTTAATCAAATATGTACCATCAGAGGGGGGGGGGAAGGATAATATTTTAGTATATAATTTCGTTTTGGAAGGTGAGCAACCGTTCTTATGGGGTGGGCATTCCTGATTTAATGCATTTTAGATTTGCATAAAATAATACTTCTACTTGAAATAAAGGGGGGGTGTTGAGGATTTTTTTTATTTGGCGAAAGGGGGGGGGGGGTGCTGTAGCTTTGAGAGGCGGTGCACCATCGCTTTTGGAAGATTGATACACTTGATTTCTAACTTTTAACTTAGCATAAAATGATGTTTCCATATGAAATATATGGAGGGAAGGGGGGGGGGGTCGGGGGTACTGCTTCACTTTACGGAGATAGGGGGCTCTGTAGCATTGGTGGTTTATGTCATCCCTCTTGGGGGTCAAACACCTTTAAATTCATGCTTTTAAATTTAGTATAACATAATATTCACACTTTAAATTTACTCTAAAAATTCTGGAAAAATACCCAAAACAGCAATTTTTAGATGCCCCCCATTCCAAAACCCGACGCACAATGGGGTGGGACTTTTTACCTGTTCTTATTGGGAGGGTAATAAACAATTTGCCAGGTTTAGCTTTTTTTTTTTTTTTTTTTTGGATGTTTAGGTCCGACCCCTACTTTTACTGTACTAATAGTTATGTTCTGTCAGCGTATCAATTTTCAACAATTTCCTTTCTTTTCTTTTATGATGCTGCTTTTGTTTTTAATGTTTGTATGTATATGCTGGACAGTATTTTAAAAATTATTCATTTTGAAATAAAATAAAGGAACGTAGAACGTAAGGTTAGATAAAACAGATGTGTAATTGCAAACCGCCTAATATGTGGTCCATAATAAGCTTGTCATTCAGTAATTGTGTTTACAGTATAAATGACGTTATAAACAACGCCAAATAAAATCTGTTGTAGTATATTCTCTTTCTATGTAGATAATTCATATACAGGTCTGGCTAAATTATTAGATTAAAGAGTTTTTTTTTTTTTTTTTTGTTTTTTTTTGTGCACTATTTGTACTAAAATACTATTTATTTTACTGTTAAAGTACAGTACATACTGTACATTGATTATCAAGTTATTTTAGCATAATTTAATGTTTGCAGGTGGCAGCACTGTCTGCTTTGTTTATATTCTTTGTTTATCTACTTACCAGGAACATAACCTCAATCATCTTAAACACTTCACTAGTTCTTTTTATTAGTGTGTTCTGTTATATTTAAAGTTAGTTTTAGGTAATTAGTGAGCATGTGTATGTGAGTATATATAATAGTGAGTATAAACAATATTTTACCTCCTTTTTAAAAAAGTTAAGAAATGGTGTAAACCTTTTGAAAAGCATGCCAAAAAAACTTAAAATGCTCATCAAGAATAAGGGAATGCATACTAAATATTAGATAATTATTTCACTAATCGTTAATGTGTCTATAGTTATGTTAATCAATAAAGAACTTGCTTTTAAAACAGTCTTAGTCCAATAATTTGGCCAGCACTGTAAGACCAAATATTTCCTTCATAAACATTGTTAATATTATATTTTCGCAAATCCCAATAGTGGTACAAAACAAATATTTTACCATGTTGTCACACGGGCTCCGAAATCCAATGGTTCTGATGGTTTATTATCAGAAGAATTTACCGGAAGTAAAAGCCACGTACGCCAGATCCCATCTCCATCAGCCATTTTGCTTCCGTTTTCTGATAGAGATCCAGGCTTAAGTCTGACATTCTCCATGATGATGCAGAAAAATTTAGGCTCTCCTCTAGCACATACAACAAACAATATTGTTTTGCTAAGAATAGCACTTTTGTAGTCTTCTGTCATGCTAAAGCCAAATCTGTAAGAAAACCCACGAGAGCGAGCAAATTCATCTGAGATCAGAGACAAATATATAAGTACTTATTGTAGATTTTGAGAAAAAAATGGATTCTTTGTTTCACAAATTATCTTTTTATTTTTAGATACTGAAGAGAAGTGTAAGAGGAATAAAAATCATGTTTCGATTTTTCTCCAACAATGTAACATATTTTATGAAAGACTAGCTGCATTGCCCAGCTTTGCACGACCTAGTTCGAAAATAAAAGTTATGTCAAATGACGCATGTTCAACAATCAGGCGTAAACAAAAAAAAAAAAAAAACAGTAAAATTTTGTGGTAGATTGCAGAAAAATAATCAAAAAGGAAATATTTTAAATTCCCCAATTTCAGGAAAAGCCTCAAAACAAAAGTAAAAATTATATTTCTTCATATTCGAGAAAAAAAATGGCAACAGACATTTTTTCTCAACGACTTTCCATAGACTAATAACTTAGACTTATTCGCAACTCCAGCTCTCGAATACGCTACCTTGCGATGATTAACAATACTACCGAAAAAGGTAAAACATTCCATTCCACGTGTTTTCTTTGGGGTAAGTTACAAGCTTCAGACAGTTTGTGGTGTAATGTAATTTCAGAAGAATAGAAAAGAAAGCTTCCCACAAACATGATGGAAAATTACTGCCATTCAAAAAGCGTCAAAGCAAGTTATAAGTTACGGCATTTGTTTGCTTTACCTTTTTCATCCGCCATTATACAGTGGCTGCAGCGCCCATTGAGAAGGAATAGATGGAGAGAGTGCAACCCTACTATCCCGATACGGCGACAGTACCATGTGACCTGGGGAGCAATTTCAAGTTGACCGTAACCGCTGAAGAAGTTTTCATTAGCTGAAGCCATTCATGATAACAACCTTTAACTGTAGAAGGGAAAAATTAGATTTATAGTAATAGTGCAGTATTCTAGCATTGTAAACTGGGAGGAAAAAACCACACCCGGAGGTCCAGTAACTACAGGTGAGTCCAGAGGTCCAGTACCCTAGCATCTACGAATGTTTTTCACTTCTAAATAAAGAAAAAATAACATTTATATGTATTCAACGAGTACATATTCCACAGTTGCCTATCATTTTAAAATTTTTGTACTTATTTTACCAATAAAAGTTATAAAACATTGTATATCTTGAGTGCAAATAACATTTTAGCTCCATAAAAACACTTTTTACTTAACTAGTAATTATTTTAACGGCTCTTAGGCGTTTTGTGTACATTTGCTTTGTTGGCGAGTATCTTCTCGCCAAGCTCCTGTGAACAGCAGATGCGCAAGAATAATGGTTTGCTATTTTTTTTTTTATGCTTCAATTTCAATATTAGTATGCCTGCGTATGAAATCATTTCAAAACATTGATTACAATACATATTAATCCATAAATTTTCAGTCAATAACAGAACACTTTAAACTATTTGTATATAACCGTCATTTTAGGGAATAAGCATCAAAATACATGAAAAATGCAATTACATTATATTTTAAAATCCGGAAAAAAGTGGGGAGAGGGAATTTGAATGACAGGCCTGTATTTGTGTCCGTTATTTATTTATTTACTTATTATTATGCGGTAAAGGATGTGGAGCCAGAGTTGCTCTGATTTGTAGCACCGACTTCATAATAAGCGCCGTCGTATCGTCTGAAAAATATTTAATGCCAAAACAGTGATTGCGTGCCAAAACGCGACAACTTCCCTGCCAAACAGTCACCTGATCTGGGAAACATTGGGTCCCAAGCTTATTTCACTGAGACATTTGCTATGGCTCCCTCCATTAGTATTCCTTATCAATGGCAGCGCCTCTTATAGTTTATTAGTGTTGCGAATTATTAGTCTATGTGATTTTCTTCACGCTACAAATTTTAATAAAAGCATTGTTACGGAAATTTGAGATAAAGGACTGAATAATAATTTGAATGGAGGAAAGCCTACGAAAAATAGGGATTTTATGTCGAAATCTAAGTGTCATAATTAAAAGTTTTTAATTGATATCTCCGTCAATTATGATCGGAGGATTATGTTAAATAGCCAAACATAAAGACGGAAAAAATTAAGGAATCTATTAATACCTGACTCGATGGTCAGTTCATTGGCACTACTTTTAAGAATTAAATCGAGAAAAATGGATTTAAAAAGCGTAACCATGGAAACACAAAATAAAATAAGCTTAAGGAATTAAAATGTGAAAGAAAATGTTAACAATTTGAATGGAAATGCGGTTTTTTGAACTTGTTTTATAAAGGCTCGTGACTTTTTTTCCTTTGGAGATAGAAGCTTAGTTTTTCGACCAGGTCGAGATAGATCTGGAGTAAAAAATGTCGCTTTTTCCAATGGTGTCAAAAAGAAAACTGTCAGACAGTTCCTTCACTTTTTATTGATATATTTAATAAATGAAGTAATGTCTAAATTTCAACCTAGCTTATGAAATTCGAGTTAAAACCGCAAATAACTCCCGCCGCAATTAAGTTAGAGCATTGAAACAAATTGCGAAGAACGCGGAAAATTCTACTCTTTACAACGATAGGTAATATTAATATGTGCAAGTAATTTTTCTCTCCCATATTCGGGAATTTATGTGAAAATTGGGCCTAAATTGGAATAAAAAAAAGAACTACTCGTCGAATTTTTTTTTTTTTTTTTCGAACTAGTCTGCAAACCTTTCCGAGGCTAAAAGATAGATACTGTGAAAATTTCATCAAAATTGGCTGGGTAGTTCTTGAGTTTTGTGCGTTCACACAAACAGACGCTTTTAGGAGACTTCATTTTATACTATGTAGAGATTCTGTGGCGGATAAGAGTTAACTGTTAACTCATTTTTGTCCATGCACCCTATAGCAAGAGATCTTAACCTTTCCCCCCAACGTGCCACCCTTTTAATGTATTATAATTTCGAATGTCTCGAGCCCCCCCCCCCTCCCCGAAAAGAGTTTTAACAAAATGCGTTATGAAATTTAACTGTTAAACTAAATAATATATAATCTGAATTAAAAACAAGAAATCTTACTTTGATGACCATTTCATTACAGTTTTTATTAGACAACGGGCCACTCTTTTAATTTATGACTAATTTCGAATATCTGCAGGCCTCCCCCCCCCCTTCCCCAGAAAAAAGTTTTAATGAAATGCGTTGTAAAGTTGGACTGTTAAACTGTAACTAACATATAATCTGAATTAAAAACAAGAAATCCTACTCTGATGGCCATTTCATTACAGTTTTTATTAGACAGACATAACATTTTAAAAGTCCTAGGACATAACTACAGTAGAATTTTACGAACTTCAGATCAATCAGATATTATTAACAAGTGCCTCAATGATGGTAAAGTTGAAAAAGCTTTCAAAATAAAACCTTAGTTTTTCCTTTTTAACACCAAAACAATTTATATTGAAAATTTAGTCTGGTCTCATCTCATAGGAAATTTCGTTGAACTGAAGCTTAAACCCATTCACAGTTTTGATTAAAATGATTGAGTAGTATTTGGGATTTTGCAAGTCAATCGGCAGTGAATACCTTCAAAATCGCATTAAAATATTAAACGGTAGATCACAGAAATTCTTTTAGTAATATGTTATCTATTCTTAGTGTAACGCTTTGAAACCAAAAACAAAAGTATATACAATGAATCTGGGGTTCTGGCTACATAACTCATGGCAAAAACAAACAACTGTGTGGTGAATGTAACAGTGAACGTAAGAGCAGGGTGGCGGCAGAAACTGAAAAAAAGCTCCCTGACTTTTCCCTTATTTCCCAGATTAGGTTCATCAAATTTCCCTGATTTACGTGACCAATGATAATGGTTTCCTTTCTTTGCTCTGCTTGAAAGCAATTCTATGTTTGTATAAAATGCAGTATTTTAAACGTTTTAAGTTATGTAAAGTTGTTGAACTAAAGATATAATTTTAAAAAGATGCTAGTTTTTTAATAAAGTGTTTAAAAAACATATCAAGTCAATTTAAAAAAAAAAACCCTACAAAACAGTGTATTAAATTTTTCTATATGGAAAGTTATATAAAATTAAAAAA
Source organism: Uloborus diversus (assembly GCF_026930045.1). NCBI lineage: Eukaryota > Metazoa > Arthropoda > Arachnida > Araneae > Uloboridae > Uloborus > Uloborus diversus. Next base: position 77,998 of record NW_026558376.1, read on the forward strand.
AAAAAACTTCACTTCCAGTAACCACTTAGCATAAGAATTTTAAGAAACCATTAAAATCACTCTTAAAAACATATGTGTATTTATGATAGAACTAAAAAGTAATTGAAATTATTTTGAACTAAATTTTCAAACAGTATAATAATTAACGAATAAATACCTTTGTGCTGAAAATTCAGGTAAATCAGTAATCCAACGTTATAAAGCACAAAAATTGCAAAATATTGCAGACACGTGTTTCGGTGTTACAAGGAACACCTTTTTCAATGCAAAGAAGTGTGAGCTTCTGGATGAAAAGTCATCCGAGAAAAGCAACACGGTGGAACAGGAGATAGTATAAATATCAAAAAATAGAAATTAAACAAAACAAAAAAGATAAAATGACACCTGGAGGCAAAATTTATTATATAATTCTATCAGGAAAAAACAGTTAAGTATTAAATTTTCCAAGAAAACCCATAAACAATGCAAAAAGTCCAAAAATGAAACCACTCTGAATAAATTGGCAATAAATTTACCAGCGGGAAAAACTATGTATGGAAGCAATATATCAAATGGAGAAATGCAGGAAGAAACAGAGTGAAGGATAAACATATTGGAATTAGTTAATCACAAAACGAAATAAGAAAGCAAAAAATGAAAAAAATAAAAGTAAGAAATGTACGACGTTTACATAAAAATAATAGAAAAACTAAACCAATTTTAACAAAGGAGTCCACACAAAAGAAAAATAGGGAATTGCAGTAAGATCGTTAACTAAATTAGAACGGTTCCTCAGGATGTGGATAGATTCCCAAAAATCAAGATCCAACGAATTGGGGCATTTTTGGATAATTTGATAAGAGTTAAAATCAAAAGAGTGATTCGATTCCCAACAGTGTTGGGCAATACTGGATTTATTCAACTGTTGTTTTCTCACATAGCTTTGATGTTCTTTTAACCGAAATTTCAAAGAACGGCGGGTCTGTCCGATGTATCCGAGTCCGCAATTGCAAACAATTTTATAGATCCCACAACAATTAAGAGGATGAATAGAATCTTTAAGAGAAGAGAAAGAAAGTTTATTAATACGAGAAAATACCACTTGGAATTGGAATCGCTTCAGAATCATAGCAACCTGAAAACTAATACCAGGGAAGAAAGGCAGAACAACTAAATTCTTAGTGTTAAAAGTTCTATTAAGAAAAATATTTTGAGATTTTTTGCAAAGTGTTTTATAAATGGAATCAACTAAGGTCTATCAAAAAATAAATCTTAGGTTGCTTTTGTAACAAACAGCTTTAAAATGCAAGGGGAAAAAAACAATTGGTTAATTTCAAAATATATAAAAGAATACAACTTGGTTTTAAAATAAAAGAATCATTTAAGCCTAAAAAAAAGAAAACCTTTCTAATCTGTGGTGACAGCAAATAGTATAACGGCAAGAAACAAAGTTTTTTTAATTCAAAGTTCAATTTTAGCAATTACATAAAAAAACGCGAAGAAGCAATAACTTTTAAGCTTTTATCAGTATTAATTCAAAAAACAAAGATTTCTTCCTGAAATCTTGATTACAATACGCTTATTACTTCGAGACAATGGAATAAAGACAAAGGAGCTAAGGCATTAATGACGGTTTCCTCTTTGCCTTTTTAAAAAAGATACACAAATATGCGGCAGTGTATAATCGCACATCATTAATTTTAACTTTATTTTGAACAGATAATTGGCGGAAAATGTGTAGAAAACTAGGGTATTTAACTTTGCAAAGCAAAAAAAAAAATTTTTTTTTTTCTTCATAAAATCAATTTTCCCAGATTTTTTGTTATTTTTTCGAAATTCCCTGACTTTTCCCTGATTAAAAAAGTTCCCTGACTTTTCCCTGATCTCTCTGATTTCACTGATCTGTCGCCACCCTGAAGAGTGAATGCAAGAGTATTTTCAATTTTACCCCATAAATACCGACAGCACGTCAATACTTGCATCAGTTGCTAAAAAATCTCTTTCACTGGATGCTTCGTCTACCCTGCCACTGAAGACGATCGCCGCAGATGCGGTCGAAACGTTTGGAGTTACTACAATCAGACCACGACGCAACAGCCCGGAATCTTTTGATATTAATTACTTGTGTGGCAAGTTTTTCAGATTGGCTTTAGAAGCCTTAACTGCGGAACGTCGTGTGTCTTCTCGGAGATCAGCTCTTTTACAATATCGTAATAATATCTATGTTAGGGTTTATTAAGGGAATCTTGTAATTCAGAGTGAAAATGGAAAGTTTGAGTGCAGTCTTGAACTGTGACCCTGTAACGAAACAGGCAATTGCCACATTCTTCGTGGGAGGCTGGAAGAACTGTTGAGATGTGATGATACTTCGTAAACGTTGTACAATCCTCATTTGCATTCCAAGTTTTCAAGAATTGAAGTCCTCGTAAAGCACTTCCTTTGAAATTAGATGAAGAATGGTTCTACTCTCAATTTACAGTGCATCAACAACACCATGAATGACCACACAGAAAGATGACATATTTTCAATCGATCTCCACACTATTCAGAAAAGTAGTCACAGAAAAGGTGGGTCTTGCTATGCACTTATGGAAGCAGCCGGATGTTCCAAAAGGGGTCATTTACACCTATTTAGAGCAAATCGATGCTTATTACAATGCAAACTCAAGTAATGATATAATTAGGCGATCCCTTGGAGATTTATCGCCAAGTTCGCGGCAAATTTGGAGAAAAAATGATTTTTCGAATCTGGTTTCAATTTGGCGCTATTGGCGATATTTGACGAGACATGAATTCAAATATCTTAAAATTGTCGATACATGGAAACTTGATCACTGTAAGGCACTATTATATTCTATTTTTGTTCTTCATATAACATGTTCAATTGATTTTTTGTGCAATTTTATATCACAAACGTTAATAAAAATGTCACCTTCACCTCATTTGAAAGTACAACCCTTCGCGTTTACTATGCTCTTTATTTGAGTAGGATGTTTTTCAAAAGTAATTCATTCAAAAGTATTGTTTCTAATGTTCGTATATGAGTAAATGCACCCATTCTTTTGAGTTATTAAAAATATCGATTATTTAATTGACGTAAAAGGAAGTAGGGTGGGGTCTACGAAAGATTTTTATGGTTGCAGCATGAAGACTAACTTATTATATGTTATGATTTTATAGCTCAAAAAAAAAGTTTTGTTGGCATCTCAAGTTTTACCCAAAATTCATTGGACTTGATTTACTTTGATAATGAAATAACTGGGACTTAGTTCACTTTAGTTCTGTTACACTACAATTAACTAATATAATTAACATTTATTAATTCGCAGGAAATAATTTTTTTTGAGCAATCACGATTGCTTATTGCTCTTACTTGACCGTTTTTGGCATCCGTGCCTTTTTCAGCTTGGACCAGGCCTGCAGCACCACCGTCCACCGGCGGCGACGCGGCTGGTCCTGAGCACTGTCCCCCGAAATCCACTTTCGCTGGGCGGTGGCGTCCATGTCCCACACTCACGAACGCCTACACACACACACACACACGAACGACTACACACACACACACACGAACGCCTACACACACACACACACGAACGCCTACACACACACACGAACGCCTACACACACACACGAACGCCTACACAGACACACACACCACCGCCTACACACACACACACACACACACACACACGAACACCTACACGCACACGCGCGTACACAACACTCACTCACACACATGCATACATACACTTACGCACCCACGCACCCACACACATGCGCCTACACAAACACACACGCTCGTGATTGCGTAAAACATAATTTGAATTCAAGATGCCAAAAATTCAATTTTTTTTTTTTTTTTTGAATCTCGGATGCGATCCACTTTAACTCTGAACGCCCGAGATTATGAAGTAATCTCTGTTATGATGTAGCATTAAGGAACTTCTTGAGTTGGAACCAAAAGCATTAAAAAGATCCAAAATGAGCATTTTTTTCTATTTTTCCTAACCTTAAATAACGTTTTGAAACTGTTTCCATTTTCAATTCAAAATAGTCTTTTGAATCTTCAAAATTTTTTTCAAAACGAGCTGATGTCATGTGAAACATCACAGGACTTCCTTTGACACCAATTTAATGTTATTTCCACATTATTGGCAATTTTAATGTGATTCAATAGTTAACTCTCTAAATATCACCAACAGTGACCAAATTAAAACCAAATTGAAAAGAAATCCCCCAAATTTGTAGCTAAGTTGGCAACAAAACTTGGCGACCAAAAGACTGGCGATATATCGCCAAGTGTCCGCCAAATTATAACACCACTTGAGTTTGCATCGAAATCAACAATTATTTCCCCCAAAAAGAGACAAAAGACCCCTTTAGAAACACCCAAATGCAACCAAAAAAGGAGGTGCACAACTAGACCACACTAGGAATCTACGTGCCAAATATCAACTTTCTAGGACATACCGTTCTTGAGTTATGCGACATACATACACATATACGCACATACATAAGTACATACAGACGTCACGAGAAAACTCGTTGCAATTAACTCGAGAAACTTCAAAATAGATATTTCGGGCGTTCTTAGGTACATATGTACGTGTGGTCGGGTTGAAAAAAAAAACCTTAGCATTCATTTGGGGGTGAGCAAAATGGAAATTAAGGCCGATTTTTGAGTGAAAATCTTTTCGGGAATACAATACTTCCTTTTTAGTAAAAGGAAGTAAAAAAAAGTTTTTTTTTTTTAATTTAGTCTTCACATTTTTAAGAAACATTCAATGCAGCCAGCATAGAAATTACCATGTTTTTTTACCACCCAAAACCATGTGTAAACAATCTAAATATAGAACATAATATTCCTTGTTTTCGTACAATATAACAAACGAAATTCACTTTTTACGCAACTGAACTTAATAGAGCTTACTTACATCGAAAAAAAGTTTATCGGAAAACTTTTTCCTCTCTCCCCAAAAAGCTTTGAAGTTGATGAATTACTTTAATAGACAAGAGAACCAACAGCATTGGAACTTATACACTTTTATTGTTTCAACAGACTTAGATTGATTTTATGTAAAAAGTTTTCATACAGAGTTGAGTTTTTTGGAAAATATTGACTCAATTTTAGAATATATGAAGGATGAAATTAAAAATCTGATGTGCAGAAACATTGATGGCTTAAAAAAAATTTCTTTCAACATACGAAAAAAAGTTTCCCTCTAGATTTCAGAATTTCAAAAGTTTTATTTAAGTTATTCGATGACTAGAAAACTTGTTTTCAACTATAGTGAAATGGATTGCACTTTAATATTGATACAAACAATGTTACCATAAGATTTTTTAATTTATTTTAAAAGATTACTTTGAGGGTTTTCTTAATCATATTTTGGAGGTTGATGAATGAAAACTTTATAAAAGTATGAAACACGTTTGAGATTAATATTTCTATCAAAACAATTTTATTCATGTCTAAATTTGAACTTTTTATTTGATAGTAAGACAAACATATCGTCGTTAAAATGATCAAGTACTGAATGTGAAAAATACCGCTTTTCAGGATTAAAAAAAAAAAAAAAAAACTTTTAATGTGAAAATCAAATTCCCCTTTACACCGAAGATGTTGTGATTTCTGCACTATAAGGACTTTTTTTTTTAACACTTATATATTCACGGTATTACAATTACATACTAACTGACCCGTGCAATGAATTCACACTTACACCTAGAAATTGACACGTTTGTTAAAGAGCGAAGAGTATTCCCGCTGCATTGGATTTTACGACTTGGGTGTTGTTTGCAAAATGCTTGCATCGAAAATGCTAGAAAAATGGAGCGCACGAACAGGGGTTCAACCCGTCGTAACTTCGGTTGTAAGCCTAACTCTCTACAGACTACGCTATATGGCACTCCCTTGTAAAGGGCAGCTCATACATTGCGGTCCGTCCGTCCATCCCGTTTTTTGACGTGACGGACTGACGACGAAAGCAGGGTAGCATTCACATACGATCACCGTACATCAATCACGTGGCTGAATTCACCCACCAAAGAGAACATTGGAACTGTCCGCTGCTTGGCGGAAACCAATGAAATGCTGTTCTACTTTTGACGGCCGTCAGATATCAAGACTATTCTAAACGAAAGCGGTCCCGTCCAAGATGGCTTGCTGTCATGGCAAGCAGCAAAGAAAAAATGTTTCGGGTGGAAAAACTCGGCGCGGACGTGACGGACGGCCGATGTGTGAATAGCGCCTAACCATGCAAGCAGAAGTTTAAACCGTACGAATTTATCCGGGTTTTTTTTTTTTTTTTTTTTAAATACGCAAAATGAACTGTTTGTTCTTTTTTCGCCAAAAGCCAAACAAAATATATGATCGTTTCTGACATAACCTTTTGATTTTCGAAACTGAGAAACGTACTTTTTAATGTCCGATACTTCGCATTTGTATCGCCAATATACTTATTTTAATAAGAATTAATTATAAAAAATTAATGCAGTGTCATTCATAATAAAATAACAGTTTTACCAGATACTAACACTGATTTTAACTACTATACGATGAATTATTTTAATACTTAACTAATTATGTACGATCTCTTGATTTTTAATAACCATTTGAAGTCGGGGCCTCCTATAAACTACTACCTAACGTAGCTGAATAGGTTTAGTTTTAAATACTTTCGCGTTTTGTTTAATTAGTGTTAAACTCAGGATTTGGTGGGTTGTCAGTTACGTTAGGTAATAGTTTATAGGAGGCCCCAACTTCAAATGGTTATTAAAAATTAAGAGGTCGTATATAATTAGTTAGGTATTAAAATAATTCATCGTATAGTAATTAAAACCAGTGTTTATTTTATAATCGAGTGTTTAGTTTAGTTGGTTTTTGTACTGGAATTGCAAAATAAATTTGATTTATTCGTTTGGGTAGGAAATCGTATGTAAATATCACCATTTTTTTTTTAACTTTTTAGTTCCTCTTTGTTTTTTGAAGTCTTTTTTTTTGAGCAATTACGCTTGCTTATTGTTCTCATTTGACAGTTTTGAATTTCCCCCCCCCCCGCCTCCCACTGCAGCACCACCGTCGGCCGGCCGCCTCACGATGCTGCTCCTCTAGCGAAAACCGTCTCCAGGTTGCGTCACTTACTTGCCTGCACTTACACATACACCCACACACAAGCAAACATACAGTCACCTACACATACACACACACACCTACACACAACTACTCCCACATACACATACCCCCCCCCCACACACACACAAACACACATACACACAACTACTCCCCCATACACATACCCCCCACACAAACACACATACACACAACTTCTCACACACACATAAACACACATGCCTACACACACATAAACACACAAACAAACATACCCCCCCCCACACACACACAAACACACACGCCTGCATACACACTCGTGATTGCGAAAAACATAATTTGAATTCAAGATGTCAAAGTTCAAATTATTATTATATTTTTTAAATATTTTTTTTCAAAATCAATTCAAACCATGCATTTACTGAATGAACGGTCTGATGGATTTGATCAAGTTGGTGCTAGATTGTGAAGGAATAAAAAAAAAAACACTACGTTTGTGATCTTCGTTGAAAGTTGGACTACGAAACAGTAGTGGCATATTCCGGTTACATACGTACAACCTAAAAAATAACGCTAGTGCGAGCTCTAGTAGTTCCATTGGTACTCTAGTGTAACCAACTCTTTGTACTTTAAAAGCAAGAAAGCGTATTTCAAACTCTAAAACAAGGATTATTGGGGCAAATTTTAGCGATAAATTTAAAAATACCTACTTTAAAATTTTATAAATAACTGTTTTTTTTTTCAGTACCAATAAATAAAAATAAACATTAAAAAAACAGCTTATCTCTTTTTTTGCGGTATATAAATGACGTCAAATTTGTAAGGAGATGTTACTGTATTATATTTTGAAAGATATTTCAAGGTGTAAAATGATTTTATTATGGGTATTATGAATATATATATATATATATATATATATATATATATATATATATATATATATATATATATATACTCTTTTAAACAAAAAAAGGGTCATTTAAGCAAAAAAGCAAGTTCAAACGCAAAAAACATCGGAAACGATTTCCCTACTCTTCATTACATTACTGCATTAAGTACTTATCAGACATCTGTGAGATAAGGCAACGGAAATGAAAGACCCCGTCTAAGAATCTTATTTCCCGCCACAAATTCTTATTGCTGACCCTGATCTGTTCGATCATACATTCGTTCCGAAAGAAGGGAAAAAAACTCCTGTTTTTTTTTTTTTTTTTTCGAGGACTTCTTAAGCACTCAAATCATTATTTTGTGTCTGCATTAGTCTTTACTCCCATTCTGGTTCTACATGTTATTTTTGCACTTTATTCGAACAAATTCTTCGAGTAATGCTTCCATTTCTGCAAAAGGTAAGGAATATTACAGAGTGCTATAATAACAGTAGCAGTCAGGCGCGGATACAGAGAGGGGAGGGTCTTGGATGTCATGACGCCCCAAAAGCTGTATTTTGGGGACCTATATTTAAAAGAATCTCCCTGGACTCCTTATTGGACACAAAATTGCATTTTGAACCCTCCCTTTCCGATAATGACCCCCTCCAAAACTAGAAGCTGGATCTGCCCCTGACAGCAGTAAGATATTAACCAAATGATAGAAGCCCTAAAATGACACAAATGGGGGATTATTGAGAAAAGACAAACTTCCAGAATATTCAATGGCATAAATTGAAATCTGTATTTGCATGGGTTCCAATGGGAATGAAACCGGTTGCATTTTCCTGAGACGGAGGTTCTTTTATGAACGTAGAATGGGTCTTAGCGTTTTACGTATCCGTCAGAGGATTTATCGGCCTGTCAGCTGAATTACCAGTCGATACCTTCTTTTACAAATGACGACCATATTCACCAACGAAGTTGAATCTCAGTCAGAATCGTCGGTTGAAGCCTTCCGACTGGTTGAGACTTCGATTGACGGTTCGAAGATTTGACTGAGGTTCAATCCAGCTGGTGAATACAACCGTAAGAAGTTTTTAATCTCAGTCAGGCTTCAAAAAGTCGGGTGTCTGAACGAGAGACGAACAATCTAGTTAGTGAATACGGGACTAAATCTATCCTTAGAAGATATCATTAAAGTGCAGCAAACGCTATGGCGATGAACAGCTGGAGGGGAAGAAAAAATGTGTGTTCATATTGCACAGTGTAATACCAAATGGTACAAATTGAACAAGGAAAGAAGAGTTTATGCGATTTTCAAGATTGTACCAACCTCGGAATGGTTTTTTGCTTTTACAGTAGGGTAACGGCACCAGTAACAAAGGGTCCAGTAACAGACAGTCATAAGTTTAGATTTAAAATAAGAATTTTAGGTGGGTAAAACTGATGTTGCTGTGTCTCATGAATACGATGAAAATATATATATATATATATATATATATATATATATATATATATATATATATATATATATATATATATATATATATATATATATATATATATATATATATATATATATATATATATATATATATATATATATATATATACTAGCTGACCAAGCCACGCGTTGCTGTGGCAAAGAAGTTGAATTAAAATAAACTTTTACTTATTATTTTGATAGAATCAAATAAATATTTTTAATAGAGCTTAAAATAGTATAGCCGATTTTAAAACATATGAGATTGACAATGGGCGTGATTCAATGTAAAAACGATTCATGAATGTTCCTGGAAAATTATGGGCAGCTGATGTGGCCAATTTCATGCCAAAACCCGGAAAGTTTTCCGATAAAAGTTAATAAACTTCCTGAAGTTATCTCGGAAGTGTCTTGAAAAATTCGAAGATCTTCCGTGTGAAGCTAGTCGTGTTTCTGGAACTTTAGTGTAAACTTAGGAAGGGATAAAAAATAAAAAAAACTTGGCACCTTTCTGATTTATTAAGAAGCTTCTATAAGCAGTAATGCAAACATAGCCAAAGCTTAGCCAGAACTGCAAGCAAGTATCGAAAATTTTTACTCTGTAACGTTTTGGATTTTTTTTTACAGCGCAGCCTGAAGAAAGTACTTATTGAATTCAGCAAGTACTAACTAAATTTTCTATGGAAAAAGCACTATACTTACGCTTAGTAAATTTTGTAAGTATGACTTCGGCCAAAAAAAAAAAGCAAAAATAACTTGAAAGTGATAGTAAATATCGAAACTGATTGTAAAATAACCGAATGTAGAAACTAAGCGTAAACCACCACACACTTTTAGATTCTACACTGCATTTTATTCACCTCTGCTTTCTCTATAGTTTGAAATCAATAACTTCTTTACATAATACACTAACTAAATTAAAAACATATAAAAATTAAATTTTTTCAATGAAGTAGATAACATTGACCTCTATCTATTGTTTCTATTATTTGAAAACTGAAAACTGTCTAAGCACTAAGTTGTGCACAATGTTCTTGCTTAACCAGTCTTTTGCTAATAGGAAAAGTATGATAACTTTCCACTTGTGAGTAGGCGATATATGGTTGCCCATGAGAGAAATATTTATGTTTCAAGTCCAAACCGAAAGAAGACATTGTTTGTTCCTGAGATCTATTTGTGGTCTTTGCAAAAGCTAAACGAATCAAAAATTGAAGCCTTTCAAATGTGTTTGAAAATTATGACGCTATTAATCTATTACGTGGCAACACAAACATTTCTCCTTTAAACTTTCCCGTCAAAATTGTTAACTTTTGATGAAGAAACGTGTACCGTTGCGTAATTTAAGTGGGTTTAAATCGCGAAAAAGAATAAATTGTTGAGCCAATTTTCAACCGGAAATCGTGTAGTCGCATTCCTGGTGTATCCAGGGAATTTAAAAATTCAGTTGGAATGTTTACTGCTTTGTTTTCATCGACAAATGTATAGGCTTGTTCAGCATCAATGGGGAGCTTTTTTTTCCAGCCGTCAGTAATGGCTCATTATTCGCAATAATTGTAGCTAAGATAGCGTCATTGCTCTGTTGTTATACGTTGCAAATTAGTGTTAACTAAGTCGGTGGCCCAACTATCAAGTGACGGCATATCATAATAACTAAGGGGCAAATTTGAAATTGAAACGCAAAAACCTTCAGTTAAAACTAAAGCTTCATATTCATCTCTGGTGTAAAATCTGGATTTGGACATTTGTGTGTTTGTTAAGCTTTATGAAATACGTCTTCAAACGTAAAAGTTATATAGTTTCTCCACAGAAATGATGATTGTGTTGGCTATTATGTCGTCAAAGTTGTTTTAAACAGTTGACGAATACTGTTTCTCCTTATGTCAAACCTGCATTAGAAAGTGTCAACTCCCAATGACTTTGTGCGACCAATAAATACAATTGCGACATGCATCGGGATATGTAATCGACAGTCAAAAATTGACGATCCACAAATATTCCTGTCTGTTCGGGAATGTTTACCGAATACAAAACTGCTACAAAACCAGCGCGATTACAGACGCAATTATGATTTAAAAAAAATAAATTTATCTAGGAATAAACTCTCAATTAGTTCACTTTTCGTCTCAACGGCAGTGTAGAAATTGTCTGGCTATTTGTTGTACTGTATATTTTGATACAGTTCAATTTCACCGTTTCCAATACCCAGCAATTGCTTTCAAAATACTTGTGCGATTAGATTATTTTGCGTTTATACTCGTATGTTCATGGCCAAACGCATTATCTCGACATAACGCTATAAAAACGATTGTTTCAAACATGCGTTGATTTCATCGGAATAACTGCTAATGTCTGCCGGAAGTCCCCAGACAGTGTTCAGACAATTTCGCCTAAAAGTTTATCGTTGCCGTTCAAATCTTGCACAATCCTATGACGTGCTTCGAATGAATGCTTTTACTCATGAGCCATAGTACACTTATCCCAAATTATAATTTCACTCTCTTGTAACACTACAGCCATTCCACGTTTTTTTTCTTCAATGTTATAAATTGCGTTTTGTTTGTTATGAATATCTAATAGGCAACTTTAAAGCTGAATGTGCTGTTCGTCTACCATCTAATAAATGTAGCAGCAATGCCTGACGATGCAATTGTCACTGCAATTTTCTGTTGCGAACGTATCTTTGCAAGAATTAATGATACTAAAAATTTCTTGGGCAACAAAAAAAAAAAAAATAAATAAAATAAAAAAAAAAAAAAAAAAAAGAAAATAACTGTTTTTCGCTTAAATTCAATAACCTTCCTGAAATTAACCTGGAGTAATTTTTGAAGAATTCAGTAGTCTTCTTGGTTAAAGGCAGTTATGATTCTAGCACCTTCAGAGAAACCTAACGCAGGTTTAATATAATAGCCTGGAACCTTCCTGCTTTTATAGGAAAGCTCTCAAAGCATTAATGCACGCATTGCCAACGCGAAGACAGACTCTCAAGCAAGTAGATCGAATGGAGCTCCTCTGCAACTCTTGCAAAGCTTCGTAATCCGGATATCTTTTCGCATTCATTGGGGGTTGAGTCAATCTGGACGAACCGTAATCGCTCCGAAACCGATACACCTATTAAATACGTTTAGTTAATCTTGATACTGGTGGAGAAAAATATTTTTCACAACGGTGTGAAATCTGCAATTTGTAACAATTCAAGGAAACGTTTTGAAAAATATAGTTGATTTTCTCAAGAAGTGAATAATAACCTGTAATATCCGGAATTGTTATATGGAAATTCTAAGCAACATTTCTGAGTTTTTTTATCATAGTGTTTTTAGCAGTAAGTCATACGATGTTAGTTATATCGATTAATTAACTTACACCGCCATCTATTAAGAATTTTTAGAACTAAACAATTAATTCACAGTATTATTGCATAATTAATATGAAATTTGCAATTAAAAATTATAAAAACCATCCTATCTTTTAAGTTGGATCAAATGAAACATAGGTATGAAATTTGAGAAAAATCGGTTGAGTAGTTTCGGAGTTTACCCCGAACAAACATCGTGACACGAGATTTTTATATATACAGATATATATATATACTATTTTTTTCTGTATATAACAATACTGAATGTTACCAATGTGGGTGGGTTCTTTGTAAATTTTCACATACGTCATCCCATATATGTACAAAAGGATGGCGTATTAAATAACAATAAAAAAAAAGTTTTATCGTAGTGAATTTTATGAGTCACTTGGTATTTACAAGGCAGTGGTAGAAGGTTATAAACAGCCACCACGAGGTCAGCTGGTGTTTCATGTTCATTTAAATTTAATTAGGCTTTAGTTATAAAAATAAAGAACTGTTGCACATTTTGAAGCGAAAAAGGGCATTTTGTCTATTACTCGTCATCCTACCTGTTACTGGTTATCATCAGATTTGTCGGTGTCTGTTACTGGGGGTTGGACCTTTTGTTTGAAATTGAGCAATAAAATAGAATTAACTAATTCAGAGGATCCAGAAGCAGCCAAATGTTAGATGAGATGAAGTTGCATAAGAGAAGAATAGTGTAAAAAGACTAAATACATTAAAAGGCTCTGAAAGTTGAGTTTTCCTGAGAGCGATGTTTTAAGTGCGTCTGTTACTGATGCCGTTACCCTAAAGTTTTAAAATTGTCGACTGTGTCCTTCTTCCTGTCCCTTATTCATTTGATGAGACAAAATTCACACCGAATTTTTTTACCATAAGAGGCAGTGAAAAGCAAAGAGATGTAAGTGCCAAAATTACAAATTTGGAGATAACTAGTATAAATGGTGGGTGAACCTGCCCTCTTTCTTGGGACAAGAGATAGTCCTAGTATCCCTGGTAGGTGCTGCTGTATAGCATGATTTAGAAAAACTTTTTAATGAAAGCGTACCCAGGACCGCAAATTTGAACTATTTTTACTCAAAACTTGAAAATGCCCACTTACATCCCTTTGCTTCTCACTGCCATACATTGCATTCTGTTTACACATTTAAACATATAGCTACTAATGGGGTTTTTTTAATGTAAACTTAAAATGACAATCTTTTTCTGCATACGGCAGGACACCCATCCACTGTGTGACAACGTCCAATTAAAACGAGTCTATCTGAATAAGGGAGAAAAGTAAAATTGTGATGAGTGTGTTCCGCTCATTTAAATGTGACTATGCTTAATTCAGAGGCTAACATGCATCTGCAAAAACTGATATCCCTGAAAAGTAATAGATGCGTCCACTTCCGCCTGTAAATCGGATGTTTTTCCTTCCATACAACTCGTGCTCAAACAGTACAAGAGCGTGTAAAAGATGTTTTTACTTCCTTTTACAAAAAAGGAAGTATTGTATTCACAAAAAAATTTTCACTCAAAAATCGACCTTAACTTCCATTTTACTCACCCCCGAATGAATAGAGTTTTTTTTTCGACTCGACCACACGTGAGTGAGTGCCTAAGAACGTATAGACACGCGAAATATCCAGAATAACGATTTCCGAGTTAATTACAACGAATTTTCTCGTGACGTCTTTACGTACGTATGTATGTATGTGGGGAATGTGCTGATGTGCGTATGTGCGCATGTGCGGATGTATGTCGCATAACTGAAGAAAGTTGAAATTTGGTACGTAGGCTCCTAGTGGGGTCTAGTTGTGCACTCCCCTTTTGGTTGCATTCGGATGTTTCTAAAGGCCTGTCTTTTGCCCCTTTTTGGGGGGAAATCATTGTTAATTTTGATGTAAACTCAAGTGTCGTTACAATTTGGCGGACACTTGGCGATATATCACCAGTCTTTTGGTCGCCAACTTGGCGACAAATTTGGGTGGTATTTTTTGTTTTTCAATTTGGCCACTGTTGGTGATATTTAGAGACTAAACTATTGAATCACATTGAAATTGCCAGTAATGGGGAATGACATTAAATTGGAGTAAAATGAAGTCATGTGATGCACACATCAGCTCGTTTTTTTTTGTTTTTTTTTCTGTTACTCATTGAAACTCGCTAAATTTAGCGACTTTTCTTAAAATTTCGGAAAAAATTTATTTCGATAACAAGGACATAAGAGCAAATAATTCATATGCCCAGAAATATATTTTACTATGCTCTTTCAAATGCTACTATATATTTATTTTTTTTTCATTTTACACTACTGTGCGTTTTCCTGGTAGGTAGTGTGAGTCCCACTTTTATGTTTCAAGGCATGTTCTACGCTTTATGATCTATCATGTTGCATATAACCATTATAAAATAGTTATTCAACTACAAAAGTGAATTGTGAAAAGAATAAATTTATGTTTTAAATTTAATTATACTTATCTGAGGTTTTTAAGATGCCGTAATAATTTTCACTTACTGTGTGAGATTCACGCATGCTATTATCTTATTACTAGGTTCGTAAGGAATTATTATCATATACACTTAAGAAAAAAAAACATCTTTTACATGCTTTTGTAGATGGATGTCCTGCCATATGCAGAAAAATACTGTCGCTCCGCTCCCTGCTCGCTTCTCTCGGCATTCCCTATTCGCCACCTTAGGTACTTCAATGCCGCTTGCAGCGGATGACACTGGATGATTTTAATGGTAGACATTCACCGTTTAGAGGAAATACTGGCACATAGCCATACATAGACACATACACACACACACACACACACACACACACACAAACAGGTTCTAACAGTATAGATTGTCACTAAGTAAATTAAAAGCTTTTTTCCTAAACCTTTTCTTAATGTATTTGACTAAATGCACCTAAGAGAGTATTAGAATCAAGATGAACCCTTATGTGAAAACTTCACAAAGAAGAAGTGAAAAGAGCTTCAAAATTGAAGAAAAATATGATAACTTGTACTCTAAATCAGTGCTTCTCAACCTTTTTTACTTTGCGGCACACTTAAAAAATTTCTAGATCAACGGGGCACACTGAACTTAATTTCGCAATGGTAATATAGAAAGGTTTTTATCATTCACAGGTAAAAAGACGGGGGGGGGGGATTTTTCATATGAATAAAACAACTATAATTAACGTGGTGTATTTAAATTTATTTAGAAAGTAGAAATATTTCGAATGAATTGAGGTTGATAACGAACAACAAAACTATCTACATCAGACTTAACAGAAAATTATGCTTCATATGTTTAAGAGCATTTCTGTCAAACACAGAGGCGGATCTAGAGGGGCGCCATGGGGGCCATGGCCCCTCCCAAAGCCTTGTGATTGTAGGAATTTTTTTAAGGATAAAAAAACGAAAAAGTTATTATGAGAAGATAACAAAACCTTAATTGGGAGATAAATTATATCCCTATCCTCAAAACAAAACTTTTATTTCCAAAATTTTGCTCCATCTTCTACATAATTTCTTGATTCCAACTGCATACACTTGGACGATCTCTAAATGCTGCGGTTCTCAGAGGTTACCTATTGTTCACAAGACCAAAGAGAGCCTAAATTTTCGTTTCTATGGCTTTAATTTCGAAACTAGGAGGAGAACCCCCTTTTCCCATGCCTTTTCACAAATGCCTTGATATGTAGCAAAAAATTGCATTTTAAGTCTTATTTGGAAAAAATGTCAACGGAAACTAGCTTATCCAGTCCTTATCCCTTAACTTGCTTAAAAGCAACTTAAATGAATTTTTTGGGGACTTCAATTACAAACGAGTCTTGATAGGACCCCCTCCCTCCCTAGTTTATATCGTGGTGATAGCTTTAAAAGGAGGTTTTTTGGAGGAGCTCACAAATCTTCCATCCCTTTCTAAAATATGTATAAATATAGTTAAAAATCGAATTTTTAGAGCCTCAAAGGCAAAATATTTCCAGGAGGGAAGGATTCTAAGCACCTTCACACTTCTTTTAATGTAAGCAAACATTACCTAAAGTTGCATTTTTAGGCTGGACAGCTGAAGAGTTAGAAGTGCACCCCTCCTCTTCTAACTGCTCAATGTATAATTACAGAACATTTTGGTTTCTAAGCTTTATTTTCAAAAAGTATTTTAGGGCCAGTGCCCGAAACCTGACCTTTCTCCGTACATCATCAAAAATAGACAAAATGCGTTTTTAGTTTCGTAATTTTCAAAAATTACTCGGAAATTTAAATTTTGAAACATTTTCGAGGGAGATTCCTAAATCAACCCCCTCACCTAATGTCTCGATACCCCGGAAATTGAGTTTTTAAAACTTCATTTTAATAAAATTTTTGGGGAGTTATCAGGGCCCAATTTCTCAATGGGCAGAGTAGACAGCTGAATAAGGCGGCAAACTTTCCAGGGGCGGCAAATTTGCTATTATAAAACACATTTTTTGAATTAAATAGTTATTCTTGAAAGTAAAATATTAGCATTCTTTCATTTTCCAGAGACAATTTTTTTTTGTAATTTAATAATGATTACTTTCACACATCTTATGAAAGTCAAATGTTTTTCAACCATGGTATTTCCCGAATCGTCAGCAAAATTTGCCGGATAAAAATTTTTTGTGGAGATCACTGTGATCATTTCATCGGGGCGCCTCAGAATGTGAAACGCCATCATTTCTTTATAAGTTTGACAGTTTGAATCTGGGGAACACTTAACGTTTTTTTGAGTCAAGAATATTTTGCTTCTTTTAGGGGAGGGGGGGGGCGGCAGATTTCAAATTTGCCTAGGGTAGCTAAATTCGGCCCTGGGAAGTTTGTTCAAAAATTTCGGATGGCCCCTCTCAAAACAATCGGCTGGATCCGTCACTGGTCAAACATGTCCTTCAAGTTCACAGTGCAGTTAAACGATTTATCAAATAATGTTTCAAGAAAGAAGGAAGCAAGAAATTCAAACCAAGCACCTAACTTCCGTTTGACACTAATGATACAATGCTTGAGTCTACCTTGAGGAGCAAAGACGTTTGATGTTCGGCTCTATGCTGGAAAAAGCTACACGAAGTTCTTCAACCAGGCTCTTTAAAGATGATCACTTGCTGTTTTTTTTATAAGTGTGAGGGCTAAGAAGCAGAGTTCGCAAAGATATGTAGTTGAAAATGGTAGCAGCACATCAATAGCAAGACAAAAGATGGTGGGATACTCATTCTTAACCAGCAACCAAAATTCGTCCAGAGACACTTCGATGAACCCAAGTTTAAGAGCACGGTCGCTCTTGAGGTCCATAAATTCCTCTCGCGCAGAAGAAAGGTCTTTGACTGATGCATTCGCAGATGAAGAGAATGGATCGTGAATCCAGTCATACTGTTCTGTTAGTATTCTTGAAATAGTGCTTAAACTTGTCCTGAAGTATGACTAAATGTTCTGCCACCACATTCAGCAGCTTTTCTTCCATGCCATTTCCTTCACATACCATGTTGACGGTCCTTTTGAACATGTCCAATGAGCCACGATCTACTTCTTCTCTCCAAGGCTGAATTTTTTATTTGAACCCGTTTAGTTTGCCCATACATGCAACCAAATTCTCTCCTTGTCCTTGCATTTTCCGATTCAATTCGTTAAGGTGTTCAAAAATGTCAGCCATGTACGCTAGTTTTCCCAGCCAAGATTTGACTTGCCACAAACTGGCGTACTGTATTTCGTTTTTTAAAATCAAAAACTGTCGTACCTCATCCCTCAATTCGAAAATTATTGATTGTACCTTACCACATGAAAGCCAGCGAATCTTTGTATGAAGAAGTAGAGAGTGGTGATCTGCCCCCAGTTCTTCACAAAGTATACGGAGAAAAGGTGAGAATTAAGCGGCCTCGATTTTATGAAATTCACGATTTTCACGACTTCAGCCAAAGCTAATTTCAGCTCATCTTGTAAGATCTTTGCCATGAGAGCTTCACGATGGTGGGAACAGTATATGGTTTTAATTTCCAGTTTGCTAAGTCTCAGAACCGAGCTTTGAGAAACTACGATAAAATGAAATTAGTACCGGAACCGGAAAAGAGGAAAACAAAAGTTAAAGCTGTGGCTAAAATTCTGGGCGGGAGGGCACGACCCCTGCTTGGGGGAGGGGGCGATGATCCCGTTTGCAAAAGATCTAGAAAAAATTCTGAATAATTAGTTGATTTCGTGGAAATTAGAGTTCGTTTTCAAAAACTGAAAGTAATAGGATCACTAGAAGTTTAAAAGAGGTGGGGCAGCAAATCCATCCTCTCCCCTTCTTGGGTATGTCTTATTGCACAAGATCGACAGGGTGAATTGAGAAGTTAGAGAACGATCAAACGCTATTCGGTCGTAACTTTAAAATAAAATACATCAAGACTCGTTCTTTTTATTATAACTGGGTCATTCCATGCGAAATGAGCAAATCACCTGTGGCTGACATGTCACAGATTTCAATGAAAATTTTTATTTAGGTAAACAATGCATATCTATGAGGGAATGCAAAGTATGGAATTTTAAAAACGGTTTGTTGCTTTGTTATTGAAAGTAGAAGTTGATGCTTACGCTAAGCCTAAATTTTCAGAGTTCATAGCGAACAGTTTGTGACTCAATAACTCCATAAGTTATAAACGTACACTTGAAAAATAAATATCTCTATATTCTATAAACAAATCTCTATTGGGAAATAGCAAAGTAAAATGTATTAGGATCTTTTTTTGAATCTGAGATATTAATAAAGATTGAAATTTTGCCAATTTACTTCAGATTTCAATTCACTCTTCCAGCTCTTTTAATGAAAAAATAACAGTAAAAATGATTCAGATTGAAAAACTATCTATAACTGACTATCTGCTCTAATTTCGTAATTGTTTATGAATTTCTTGATGACGAAATCGTACTTTGAAAAATCAAAAATTTCCGAAAATTTCATTTTTTCCTCGATTTCAGATGTTTTTTTGAAGATGAGGGAATGCTCTAAATTTACTCAAATTTTTTTACGTAACACATTGAAGTGTCTTTTAGATGCTACTAAATTTTAATCATTGGTATCAGCGTATTTTTGTTGCTAGAGTAACTTGCACTAAGGTAAAATTTCATTAGTTACTTCTTTTTATTGTAAGTTTAGCAAAACTAACCATTTCTTTCGTGTTTCATTTTCTCAAAAGCATGTTTATGAAGTACTTGCTGAAGTGTTTCCACAATTATTGTGTTGAATTTTCCTCTCCATTCGTGATATAGGAAAAAAAATAGCTCTTAGAGAACATACTAAGTTTAAAGATATGAGCAGAGGACCATCTCGTCTAATTCACAATAGCATTTGAGATTGGGCTATGAGTATGAGGAAATTTGTTTTATCCATGAATAAGATATTTAACGAAATACACTTCATCCCCTTTTGGTTTATAGGGGTCTAAAAATGTCATTTTTGTCATTTTTCCGATTTTTGAGGGGCTATAATCTATAAAGGGTACACAAACACACAGCAACAGTTACATACTCATTTTGGCATGGCTCCAGTAATTAGTTTTTGCCGTATTTCATTTTGTGTTTCCGTCCCCTACGCGAGTTATCAACCTTTGAAATGAGTAAAATTTTTACATTTGACCTTGAACTTCAACCTGTTGCCATTATTTTAATTATTAACTTACAGCTACGTAACTCAGCATGTAAGACAAGACTATCAACTTACGCACTTTAACATCAAATCTTTAAATTAACTATCATAAATGTAATTCAAATAGATTTTGGCCAAAATGCAAAAAGTCCCCTTTTTGACTACGAAAATCCCGTTTGATGACCTCTAAAAAATCAAAGGTCCAGTTGAGAGAAAAAATAAAAGTGGTTTTAAACATCTTTCATATGCAGCTTTAAGGGATATGAATTTCAAATAAAAAATTTAAAATGGTCGAGCGCACGCATTAGTCAAATCTGTATGGATGACCCATAAAACACAAAGAAAATGCTATTTTTCTGAATTTTATTTTATGTTTGGAAATTGAAAACCAATTTCGAGTTTCTTCAGGCAAATAGTAGAAACACAGCTCTATATTCTTGCAAAATTTTAAAGTTGTCTGAATTTTCCCTCATTTGAATTTTTGTGTCTATGTGAAGGAGAAAATCATCATTTTACAAAATGTCACTAAGTTTAAAACTGATTTTGAAGACAAAGGAGTTAAAATACAACTTCAAAAGTAAGGTAGTTTTTTTTATGATACTAAGCACATTATTGGGTATTAATTTCAGAAAAGCTAATGCATTTCTTAAAGATTGAGATTGAAAAATAAAATGCTTAATTATGAGAAAACTGAAATATTTTCAGTTTTTGAAACTCGGTAAAAAGTCAACTATAATAACTTTGAAAATTTTACCGATATCAGATTAATTACTCTACTCCATAGATGGTAACAACATATAACTTTTATGTTTTCATTAAATAGTTAATAAGATACAAGCCTTCAAAAATGCAAAATTTAGCATTAATGAGAATTCAGTTCAATTTGACCAATTTTCAATCGCATGTAACTATTCAAACAAAAAATATTAAACAAAAATATTTTAGATATTTTTATACAGGCATAAAAGGAACCTGTATACCAAATTTCATAAAAATCTGTTACCATGCGGACACCACTTTTTTGTGAATTTTGCTCATTTCGTATGGAATGACCCAACTACGAAAATACCGCGGCACACCGGGTTCCTTGTCGCGGCGCACCAGTGTGTCGCGGCACACCGGTTGCGAAGCCCTGCTCTAAATGAGTAACATAGTAAATATTATTCAGTCGTCTCAAATACTTAGGAAATCTATCTATATTTATAAATAGGCTATATCTTCATGCAAAAAACAAAAACACCAAGAGCATTTATGCAAACAAGCTAAATTAATTCTACTCAGTTGGTTTGGCTGACGTCCAAACAAGCCATCGGGCTGTATTTCTCTTAACAAGCCGAGTCCAACAACAGTTTTTAAGCCTATTTATGTCGAAGAAAAATTACACAAACTATTCTTTGCTATTATCTGCATGATTTACCCCATACTTCTTGGAATGACACATGAGAAATAGTCATGAATCAAACTCATGGGGCGGAATGACTGTTGATACCCGGAATTTATTTTATCCTATTTCCATCAAGGCTTTGGCTTTTTCAGGCTTTACAGCAATCGAAATTGATGCATCTTTTGACATACTTCTAAAATCGACAGCAAAGTGAAAAATTATTTCTTTTATTGGTTATATAAATGGACCTTTTGAAAGAAAATATTGGCTCTTAAATTTGAAAAGCAGGAAATAATGTAAAAAGAGCGAGCGTTTTCTTTAAATGATGGAACGAACGATTCATTTTCTAAATGTGGTCAATGCACCAGCTGTTAAGGTTTCGCATTTGTCAAATAGCGGTGTCTGGAACTGAAATTTTATAAAATCGAATTTTTCTAGTTAAAATTATGTTACTGGAATGATTTTTACTGTTATCAATTACAAAACTAAAATTATATAATGTGAACAACCAGTATTTATCCATTTAGTGGAAAGTCTTACATACTTTACTTGGTTTTGCTGGTAAAATAACTGAAAAGAAATTGAACATTTTCCTTCATGAAAAAAAGAAAAAAAAGATGAAGAACAATTGAACATTTTTCTATTTTATTTACTACTAGCGGTACCCGCCCGGCTTCGCCCGCGGTAGAAAATTAAAAGGTCATTTGGTTCGCCTGTATATTTGCAAATAATGGATGATGAATTTCTTGCCAATATGCTATGTTAATTTGCTCGTCCATATTGTGGTAATTCGCTCGGTGCAGAGGAATTTAATCCATAAATGGTAGTAAAAATAAAATCGTAGAAAAAGAACAACATCGAATTTTCGAAAAATCTCTTCGAAGTGCTACCCCCTATGCTACGAACTCATTTTGTACCAAAATTCATGAAAATCGGCTAAACGGTCTAGGCGCTATGCGCGTAAAAGAAATCCAGAGATCCAGACATTTAGACTAGTGATGTGCCGGATCGTTAAAAAGGTAGATCCGTGGATACGGATACGGATCATTAGTGTCAAGATCCGCGGATACGGATACGGATCATTAGTGTCAAGATCCGCGGATACGGATACGGATCTCTCTTGTTTTTTTACCCAATTCAACTATCCAAGTGTTAAATTTGTTACGGAAGGTATTCCCGTCAGAATAATGGCAGTTTCTTCAAAAAATTTCAACTGCGGCAAAAATATAATCAAGACTATGATTTACTCTTTAAAGAAATTTCGTCCGACCGACGAAATACAGAGCCGAGAACACCTTTACAAACAGTAAATAGAGAACTTAGTCTCACTTTTTTTAATGGATGCCGAGGGAGAAAAAAAAATGAAGAACACCAGAAACCGCAAATTAATAACAAAAACTAATATTAAATTAAAAAATAAAAAAACAAAACATGTCCCAGAGAGTCGATCTCATATTAAGATGAATTTCGCGGGTCAGAACACACATTTGTTAACAAAAATGAACTGACAGCAGGTAAAAATTTTAAATCAATGAGCTTTTTCTCCTTATCCTCCGACTATGAAATCGCTACTAATCACGCGTATAAAGGCTTAAAATTGCATTTAAAATTTACTTAACAAGATTATAGCTCCTACTGTATATAAGTTGGAAGTTTCAAATAAATATCAAACGCAGAAAACTTCGTTCTTTCAATTAGGGCCAACATTTTTAACGTACGGGTAAATTTTTACTACCATAATTGTGAAAAACGTTAAATCGGTTTTTAATTAATATCTCTCGTAATTAAAGTTCTACAAAAACGAGGTCAATCTAAGAACACTTTTAATCAAATCACCTTTTGAACGAAAAATGAACTATCAAATTCGGTTCATCTATTTAGGAGCTACGGTGCCACAAAAAGACACTGATACACACTTTTAAAACTTATTACCCCTTCCTTTTTGCAACGGGGGGGGGGGGGTACAAATTGACTTCTGAAATGATATCTCATAATTTAAATAGGGAATAAAACCTAATTTAAACAGAATTTATGAGTCTTTTATTCAAATATTTAATTTTTTTTAGAATAGAAAAGATCCGTTTAAGATCCGTCAAAAAAGTAACGGATACAGATCTTTATTTTCCCTCGGATATCCGCGGATACGGATACGGATATCCGGAACATCACTAATTCAGACATCCAGAGACAGACTTTCACCTTTATTATTAGTAAAGATAAAGATAAGTAATTTCATTTCAATAATATTCAAAGAAAGAGATTTTGTATGTAATTACTTGTCAACTTATATTCAGAAAATACCCCGGGTCAGTTAGTAATTGACCATTTGTTCTACTCAGTAAAAATCAAAAAATATAAAATAATAAAATAAAACCCCATTTCACGTATTGGGGGGAAAACCGATCATACGTCTCAAAACTTAATTCAAGCGTTTTTTCACATCTCGTATAAAAAAATTAGCGTCGCTTAAAATTGACAAAAAAGCTGTTTAAATTTTAACTATTGCATTTGAATGTTGCGTTTTATTTTTAAATTGCAACATTTCAAAATTTTTAATGTTAAGTATCAAAATAGTACATATCTCTTCGTTCTTTGCCATATTTCCTTTGACTCTTTGAAAGGTTTTTTTTTTTTAAATGCAATTTATTACTATTAAGGGGTTTTCACTTACGCATATTTCACTTTTTTTAATGCAATTTATTACTATCAAGGGGTCTTCCCTTACGCATATTTCACTCCTCCAAAATGAATCACGCTTCCAAAAATATCAATTAGTATTTTTACGCTTTGAAAAAATCCTAGCGATGTCTCTGATATCAACAGTAGGAAGGAGAAATAAAGATATTCTTCATTTTTGTCAAACATTAGTTTCGTAACAAATTCAAAAAAGTTTTGCTACTAGAACATACAAAACGCCACATTTTTACTTCCCTTTACAAAAAAGGAAGTATTGCATTCGCGAAAACATTTTCACTCGTAATTTGCTCACCCCCGAATGAATGTAGAGTTTTTTTTTTCGACTCGACCACACGTGCATATATACCTAAGCACATATAGACGCCCGAATTATTGACGATTCCCGAGTTAATTACAACGAGTTTTCTCGTGACGTCTGTATATACGTATGTATGTACGTACGTGCATATTTGCTTATGTGTGTATATACGAATGTGCATATGTATGTCACATAACTCAAGAACGGTATGTCCTAGACAGTTGGAATTTGGTACGTAGACTCCTAGTGGGGTCTAATTGTGCACCTCCCCTTTTGGTTGCATTCGGGTGTTTCTAAAGAGTTCTTTTACACTTTTTTGGTGGGGAATCATTGTTAATTTCGATGCAAACTCAAGCGGTGTTATAGTTTGGCGAACACTTGGCAATACATATCGCCAGTCTTTTGGTCGCCAAGTTTTGTCGCCAACTTAGCGACAAGTTTGGGGGATTTTTTTTTTTAACTCTAGTTTTAATTTGGTCACTGTTGGTGATATTTAGAGAGTTAACAATTGAATCACATTAAAATTTGCCAATAATGTGGAAACATTAAAAAAAAAGTACTAAGGCACGTTTTTACTGTGTCTCTATTAAAATGAATTTCATGCAGAATATATGAAATTAGATTGAATAACAATTTGATTTGAAAACGCATCAGTTTCATTTCACTCTTCTCAAAAATCATTTAATTGTTATTTACACAAATTACATGAACAATTGTACATTGAGTATCAGTTCATGACATCAGAAATCAAACACAGAACTTTTCTTGACCAGCAATTACTCTGACACTTTAGACGGAGAAAATACACATTATATAATAAAAGGATTTAACTTACCTGATCCTGAATCTAATAAATCAAAACAACTATGATCACAACCTTAATGAATATTTAAACTCCATTTGAATTCATTTCTTTTGACTGTTGCCATTTTCGGCGGCAAAAGATTCGAGTAGAGGATGGCAATCAGGTTCCATTAAAAATGATCAATGGAATATTTATAAATATTTACGTAGAGGGTGTCGCTCGGATTTGCGTGTCTGCAAAAGGAACAAATGTCGCAAATTAGAGGGTACTCGGGAAAAGTGATGATAGTTAATTATACGTCTGAGGCGACAAATGAATGGGGTTTTAAGCCTCGAGAGAAGAAAATAATTTCATTTGTGACTTTGTGCGGCTGATTTTGTTGCTTTTAGTTCAATTGCAGAGCTGGTTGTCTCTGTGCGGATTTCCATTGATTCCGTAGTGTTTCAACTGAACAGGAATCCGATGTTACTGCGAAAGATTTGCAAAGTGTGCTTCGAAGCACAACATGAGATTCTTTGTTGCAATGCTTTGATGATTTTTCGTTTCAATTCATGCACATTCTTCGATTTTTTTGATTTGCGACACTTCGTAGATTCTACAATCTTTTTGCTAAACACAATTATTTATTTTTGAAGCTAGTCATATGCCTGCTTTTCCTACACGCAGTGTAGTGTTGCTCAATTACAGAGCAGGTTGCCTCTGCACAGATTTCTATTGATTTCGTACTGTTCCACTGGACTGGAATGTGATGTTACTGCGAAAGTTTTACGAATTGTATTTTGCGACGTACCCAAGCATAATTTGAAATTCTATATAGATTTTCGATTTGATTTATTTATAACACTTTGTAGATCCTACGATATTTTTGTTAAACACAATCATATATTTTTGATAGTCAAATCTTTACTTTCTATCCAACATGGCAGTATTTTATTCCTGTTTAAATTTATTTCTTTAGTTTTAAAGCTTTAAATGAAAGATTACTATTAATTTAGATGGGGGATTGTTGAATCCGTAGTGCATAATAAAAACAAAGAATATTCCTACTATGCGAAATTCCACATATAATTTAATTTAGCCGAAGGCATCCAAGCCAAATAGATACTCGAAGGATCTTTTACATACCACATTATCATACGTCATTGATTCCAACGATTTTCTGCACTTATGAAAATCAGGTGCAAGTTTGAACCCGCTAACTTGGGTGTAAGGAGCCAAAGTCTTAAAACTACGCTACACTATCGGTATTTAATGAAATTTGCTGATAAAGTCACGGAAAGAATCACGTTTTTTTAGTCACATTAAATCTCTATATAGAAGGTTAACTTTAGTCGCAAGCAAGCAAGCTGAGCGCACAGAAATTTGTTTCATTCAAAGTGTTGCTTTCTTTATTAACTACTCGAAAGATAGCAATACTGTATACCAATCTGTAAATAAGGCTTCTCTAAGCTATAAACCGACTTTCAATAACTATTTTGAGCATTTTGATTTCCTCTAAAAACATTTCACTTGACACCGTGTATCTGAACTATGGAGTCGGACGAAAATGACCGACTAAGACTCCGACCCAGGAATTTTTAATGCCTCGATACCAACTCCCCGACTTGGACTCCTATACCCCAAAATATACCCAACTCTGTCGACTTTATAGCCGTGGTAGAGCAGCTAACTCGAAGGGAAAATGACCAACTCGACTCCTGGAATGAGGTCGTTTTCGAAATTTTAAAGGTATTTTTTTATTGAAAGAACATGCTTAAGACATAGGATTTGAGTATGGATAGGATTTTGACAAAGTTTAGTATTTTTAAAAAAATATTTTAATCAGTGCGCAGATTTAAGATCATCATAAGTAATGAAATGCCATTCATGATGCAATTAGCGCAAAGCGCAATTTTTAATTCGCTTCTGAATTATCATAAGCTGGAAACGCGATAGACAGCAAGCGTAAACATTAAGTGTGCCAGAGAAGTGCGTGCCAAAATGCATCACTTGTGAAGTTATAAAAACCACGATTTGTTTGAAAAGTCGGATATTTAAAAAAATGAATTAAAAATCAAACGTTTTGAAAATAAAAGATTTTCCTCGCTCCATGTTTTTTTTTTTTTTTTTTGCTCAAGTTTTGCTCAAGGCTTTGCTTCAGTCACTAAAAGCAGTACTTTTGACTGATGGAAACAACTCCATTGTAAAGTCTCCAATTCCGGCTACTTCATCGAAAAATCAGACTTCCCGACCAAAGTATTAGTTCCTTTTTTTTATGAGAGAAAATATACTATAATAATGATTCGTTTTTTTCTTTCTTTTTATTTTAGTAAAGCCTCTTTTTGTCACATCATATTCCGAGTCAATTTCTTTGAATAATGACACATTACCAACGTACGACATTAGAGTAATGAGGCCTCTATGTTTTGTATCTAATTTACCGAAAAACCATTCCCCTAGAGATTATTCTTTAAGAAAGGTTACTAAAAAAAAACACTCTCGTGAGTAAAGATGACGCTAATCAAAGTCGTTAATTTCAAGGGACCAATTACTCAACCCACATCATTTACGGGAAAAATGCGGAAGCCAACAACAAGAGAATATCCTACCGATAAAAACTTCATCCCAACGCGACAATTTGACGCCTATGTCACCATAAAAGGGGAGGATATAGTAAATCGTTCGCTTTTCTGAAAAATTCGCCTTTTTTTTTATTTATCTACAGAAAATAGAAACATGCGGGTGGAAAAAATCTGGAAGGGATTGTGCGTAAATTGAAAAAGAATATGTCCGGAAGATTAGATTTTTAGTCTTGGCTATTCGTCGCAGAGGTTTCTTTTGAAAAGACTTTTATGTTCTTACTTCCTTTGATTACTCAATAAAATTTTAAGCTTTCAAGTTGTATTCTGCTTTAAAGATTTGCGTCACAAAACTGAAATAAGGCAACGTAACTGTACATAGTTCTAACTAGAGCTTTAGAGTCGGAAGGAAAATGATCGACTCCGACTCTTTTACTCCAAAATAAGTCCGGCTCCGACTCCGCAGCCATGGCAGATTGTGAACTCGGAGTGAAAAATGACCGATTCCGACTCCTTTACCCCAAAATAAGTCCGGCTCCGACTCCGCAGCCATGGCAGATTGTGGTCTTGGAGTGAAAAATAAACGATTCCGACTCCTTTACCCCAAAATAAGTCCGGCTCCGACTCCGAAGCCATGGCAGATAGAGGACTCGGAGTGAAAAATGACCGATTTCGGCACTTAAAAATTCAGTCATAAACTTCCGATTCCCGAAAAAGAAAACATCGTCACTAACAATGAATGTGTATACTAAAAACTAAAATAATAAGTTTGGTGCAATTTCTAAAAGTTATAATGAATGTGGTAAGAGAGAAATAAATAGTCTTCCAGAAAACGCGTATCACAACTTTAAGTTCTAAAAATATAAACACATTTTGGTTTGTATCATGAAAAATGAGTTTTTCTCTCTAGTTTATGTGTGCAAGCAGGTATTTGTAAAAACAATAGAGACACCATAGTGGGAAACAAAAAGTATAATCAGTTAGCATGAAGGATTTGTTATTGAAAGGTTAAGAGAAGACAGGTGTGTCGGTATGAAGTTCACAGTTCGAAGTTCCCAGTTAAGGGGGTCCGGGACACATTTTGAAATTTTTTTTATTATATACTTTAGAATTTTGAAATTTTTTGCACTGATTCACCATTTATTTAATAAGCAAAATCATAACATAAATATGAAAAAAAGAAAATTTTTTATTTAAATTTAATTAGTTTTTTTTATAAAAAATGGGGTTCCTTTAAATTGCTGTAACTCAAAATATTCTTAAACAATTTTCAATTTTTTTTTCAATGAATTACGCACAAATATCTAAGCTTTAATTTTTAATCGGCGATTTTAAAAATATTGATTCAATGAAAAATAAAAAATATTTGAAGAAAAAGTTTGAAAAATTCAAAGATACTTTATTTTTTTAAATCGTAATTTTTGCAGTAAACGTTTTTTCTTTTTTTCAAATTCGACGAATAAAATTTAAAGTAAACTGTTTGAAAAAGATATGCTCCAAGTTTCATTACTTTATCTTTATCGGTTCCTGACTTATAAGAGTTTGAATGCAAGAAATCAGGAAAAATTGCATCATGGAGACAAACGAGTTTAAAGTTTTAAAGTTAAGTACACATTAGATAGGTGCATGAAACAAAAATAATTATATCTTTCGTTCTATTTAAGATAGAAACAAGATTCAAACCTCCTCTTAAGCAGAAAAACACGGAGTAATTTTTTACATGATAAAAAAAAATTGCAAAATTTGACGATTTTTGTGTCCCGGACCCCCTTAAACGAATCCTTGTATCTTCAAAACTGGTGCATGTTTTTTGAGCAATCACGATTGCTTATTATTCTCACTTGACTGAGGTCCTATCATTTTATTTTCCCGCCAGCACATTTTGCAGCACCACCGTCGACCGGACTCACGATGCTGCTCCTCAAACGAAAACTTTCTCCAGATTGCGTCCATATCCTACACGCATACATACACACACGCATGCCTACACACACACATTCCCACACGCATGCCTACACACACATACACATAAACACATATATATACACACACACATACCCACTTACACACACACATGCCTGCACACAAGCAAAAAAACACGTGATTGCGAAAAACATAATTTGAACTCAAGAGGTCAAAATTCAAATTAAGTTTTTTTCTTTTTTACTTTCTTTCTTCTTTTTTTCTTTTTTAGTTTCTGCTCTAACAAGGTTGGTTTGCTTATTAACCATTTCCACAGAAGTGTAAAAGTTTTTCTTTTTTTAACAAAATTGCTCCAACACAATTCCAAGCGTACGAATTTACAATTATTGAAAACCGAGGCACTATACTGAAGACCACAGTTAAATATGGGGAAAAAAATCCTCCCCAGAGTGCATCTAAGGAAGAGATGTACTATCACTGATAGTGTGCTCCAAAAATGTAACTTGTTCTTGTTGCAAAATTCTGTAACTTTCTTGGCTTTTCCAAAAATATAGCTAGTAAGGAAGATAATTATCTACAATCCTGCACATCTCATTTTATGGCGCCTACTATTTTTCATTCTCATAGCTTCTATATTAGCACCTCGAGCAACAATCATTTTTCCCCCTCTCCAAATATGTTTCCATTTCATACGAAAAAAAAAACTATCTTTTGACAAATAACAGGTAAAGAGAAATAAACTTATGCAGTTTTATTTGTAGAAAACTTTTGAATTTAGAAATTCCGTGTCACTTCCTATATCAATATTTTTCATTAACTTTATTAAAATTTAAATCAATTATAAATGATTTTATGCTTTTAGCTAATATTCTTTTCGTATCAAGTCACTCACTCGAGATAAGCATAGAACCAGGGCTGGAAGGTGATTGCGACTCCCAAAAATTTCCTTATTCGGCAAATTTTGTCAGACGATTCGACGACAAAATTACATCACTCGGCAAAATTTGGAGTTCTATTTCGAAAAATTATCATCATTCAACGAAATTTAGAGTTTTAACTCAACAAAATTTGGAGTTCCATTCGGCAAAATTATCATCATTCGGTGAAATTTAGAGTTCTATTCAGGGTCATTTCACAGGTAGAGTTCGTAACATGACACTTTTTTTGCAATAACTATTTAAATTACGGTTTGATTTGCAAATTATTTCACTTTGAGTTTGTGTGTTGGTAAGACAAATTCAAAATAAAATAATGTGCTAATCAAACTGCAAATTAAAACGTTGTGGCAAAAAAAAGTCATGTTACGCACTCTACATAAATGTCCAGTTAACTGTGAAATGACCCTTTGACAAAACTTGGAGTTCCATTCGGCAAATTGATGAGTTCTGCCCTACCAAAATTTTAAGTTCGGTGCGCCCCTGTATGTTACTCAAATGAGAATATGGCAGCAAGCATGCAAAACCATAGGGAGCTCAAAAAATAAATAAATAAATCAAAACAGACATTTTATACCGCACGCATAACAACTCACTCATTTCATTAAAAATAATTGTTTAACAGGGTAATGAACAAAATTTTAATATACTTAAGAAATTAACGAACATGTGTGACTTCGTAAGAGAAACTTTTTGTTAATCAGCTTTTTTCTACTTCTTTAATGAAATGTTTAAGCTATTAAGTGCGGGACAACTTAACTGCATTTTAAAATTTCCACAACAGTAATTAAACCCCTCCCCCTCCCCCCGTTAACGGTGACATTACTGGAAAAAAAAATTTTTTAAATAAAGTCTTTTACATGGCTCTTTTTATTTATTTTGTTTGAAATAGATAGAAGAGCAATGTAAAAAGAGATGGTCGCCAAACTAATATAAATATTGGCTAAAATTTTCCCAAGTAATTAAAGCCAAAACTACCAGTGTTTAATAACACATGCTTCAGCAAATAATTTGTCACATACACAGTGATCACGAAAACTAAGTCGGATTTGGAGTATTTCCTTAGTTGAAGAACGCTCGGTAATTCTGAAAACAAAGAATAAAAATATTTTGAATTTCATAGATCGCTCTCAATGTCATTGTCAGCTATTCATGACAGTAACAAATTACTCTCAAGTGTTCTTATTATTTTTTTTTCTTATTTCTACCGAAAAACTATAGTGTTGTTAAAGGTTTACGGTAGAATCTGTTTCTGACAGGTATATAAACTTCCTCTAATAACCATTTTTCGATTTTCAAGCGCCTTTCGTGTTTCAGTTGTCATTTGCAATTAGGAATTTATCACTGTATAAGGAAAAATAGATTGATTGTTCTTTTAAATTCACTTTCTTCGAAATCTTTACAGGGAAAAGTTACCAAAACATACATAAAGGATATTCGCACAATTCATGCTAAATAAATTCCCGATTTTCCACGGGTGGGTTATCCGCTTTACGGTTTATCCGCGGCTGTTCACTGTTCAGTTTTTTTTTTCTTCCCTCTCTATTTTATTTTTTTTTGCAGAGATAAGTTTCTGAATGTAGAAAAATGCACCAAAATTTTATTAAAGAGAAAAATTTATTTTGAGGCATTCCGAGTTCTTCCTTCACACCCCTTCGAATCTCATCAAACCTTCCAAGGTCACCGAAGTTGAAACCCACGTTTTACCTCTACATTCTTTACGCATGTAAACGAGTAACCGGACCAGTTTTGCTC
Source organism: Uloborus diversus (assembly GCF_026930045.1). NCBI lineage: Eukaryota > Metazoa > Arthropoda > Arachnida > Araneae > Uloboridae > Uloborus > Uloborus diversus. Next base: position 110,761 of record NW_026558376.1, read on the forward strand.
GAAAAAATATCCCCTCCCCCCTCCTGGCGTAACCTTTCATTTCCTAATGAAGCTGCGTTTGGCAATGTAGCCTTTTGCACACCGTGTACGATTCTCCCTTACGGCATCCATTCTTTCACGGGCTACCATTAAGGGGCGGGTGTCGATGGTACAGATTTACTTGGACCAAATACTAGATACATGGTACGATGGATTTTGAGTCCCAGTTTCCTATCAAAAGCAGGACCCTGTGCTCTCTTCGATGCAAGACTAAGGATTTAATTTTGCGGAGGGCATTCAAAGCCAAACGAGCACCCAAGGGACCTTTTACATGCTGCATAATTATACGACGTGGGCGCTGAAGGTTTTTCGCATATGTCGAAAATACATCGACTGGCCATCGCAGGTCAGTACCCCGACCCACGTCGCAGAAGACCCGCGCCTTGCCACCGTGCCACTCAGACGACATTGTGGATTATTCGCGGTTACCGTGCCCCCCTATTCCGGGGCTAATCAGGAATTTACTTTAAATTGATCTTGTTTTGGTTGTTAATTCGTACAATTTTGCTTTATATTTGTAAGATACTTAATTTTAGATCAAAATTGCTTTAAATATTTTAAAGTATAGTTTAAGCCTTCTTTGAAAGGGACCTTTTACATGCTGCATAACTATACGACATGAGCGCTGAAGGTTTTTTGAATATCTCGAAAATACACCGACTGGCCATCGCACCGACCCAAGTCGCAGAAGACCCGCTCCTTACCACCGTGCCACTCAGCCGACATTGTGGATTATCCGCGGTTACTGTGCCACTCAGCGGACATTGTGGATCATCCGCGGTTACCGTACCACCCTATTCCGGGGCTAATCAGGAAATATTTTACCCTAATGTTTGGAAGCGACAATGTTTCACCGTGCAGTGAAATTTGCCGAAAATTGTGTGAACTTCGGTTGTTGACAAGAAGTGTTCGAGTTCTTGAATGAAACAGTCTGTCCGAGCTAAAACTTTTTCATATTAGTTAAAGTTGCTGTGTGCTCACTCATTGTAACTAGTATGTATTGTAATTATGTAAGATTCGAATTAAAGAATTATTCAGATCAAAGAAACTAATTTAAATGAGATTGAATCAAGATTTGCGCTTACCTGAATTTATTCCAGTTTGAGACATTCTGTACCGGCCTGGAAAGGAAGCAATGTTTTGTCCGAAACAATAACTAAAAGATATGAGTTAGATTTATTCAATTTAGGTTGGCAGAAGCAGGAGTTCTTAATCTTTTACAACCCACGTACTCCTTTTTGTATATCGTTAACTATGCGTATCCCCTACAAAATTTTAGTTTTACTAAAATATGCTATATAAGTTAAACTCTTGAATTTTAACTATATATAGGTAAATTAAAATACAAGGAAGTTTACCTAAACAGACGTTGTATTACAAAGTTTTTAATAATAAGAGAAGAAAAATTAAAAAAAAATTAATTACAAAACATAATTAGTAAGAACACTGGGCCTTTTCTCTTTTAATCAATGTCGATCTACAGTCTTGTCAAAAACAGCCGCAAAATCACCCTAAGGGCAAACTTTTTTTTTTTTCACTTGTTCTCCTGATAAGTCCAACGCGAAAACATTTTTTCACGGAAGTAGCTTGTGTTAATTCTCAGAAGGTACTCCACAGAAATGTCTGTTCGTATTATTTACAACATCAATCGAGCAGTTAATTTTAAAGTGTCACACGATATTAATACATTTTTGCCACAGTTAAAGTCTAGCACTATTCACATATAATTTGCATTACTTTTTAGTAAAGAATCGCTTACCCCTTACAAATTTACAGATGTACCCCAAGAGGTACGAGAAATTCTGTGAGGGATAAGCAACAGGCTTGTAATTTCAAAATTTTCCAGAGGGGGGGGCAAAGGGTTTGTTTTCCATGCATTTTATACTGGAAATACAACACAATACGTACAAAAAAGCCTAAATTCAAAGTGTTTCTAAAATCTATTTGTGGTTTATTGATTCTCCCTTCCCTGATTGACAAAATGACGGGCCTGGTACGCAACATGGTAATCAACAATTCCTTACATTTAGGAATAAATTTGTGCTTCAGGCGCAAAGCACTAGTCCTAAAAAAGAAAAAAAGCGTTTGTATTCAGTATTCATGCTCCTTTGAACGTTTATCATCTTGATTATTTCTCTTAGTATTACTGAAACTTTTGTTCTAACCCTACGATTAACCAACTTTTGCTCTTGTGCTTAGCTTACGCTTACAGAAACAGAGTCAGTGTCAACAAGAAGTGCTGATAAATATCGCTAAGCAGCATACAAGTTAAAGCGAACTCCGAATCACTAGGGTATGAGAGGAAGAAGTGCTATATCGATCAGTAACAGCCTTGGCTAGGATTCGAACTTTAGGCACAGGGCGCAGGAGCCTTGTACTCTACCACCTATGTCACTGCGCTGCTAGTATTCTTTTGCTTTGAAAACTGGCGATAAATATGAACAAAAAATCTACTTAAAGTGTATAAGAATGATACCTACACTTAACAGCGTGTGAATCGCATACCGAAAATGACTCACATAAAGCTAATTAACAATTAGTTTCTTCCAACTTTATCAGAAACACAAAAACACTTTATACAAACTACTTAACAAATTACAAAATAACTTCTTTTTGTCCGTAGAAGCATTAAAGAACACCGAAATAACCCTCTCATATTCTACGAATCGCCAAAATTGCTCAGCAAAGTTTCTCATAATAAGCTCATTAAGCTTCCCTTCCATTTTAACTCTTTGAAGCACATCTGCTTTTGTTACGTAACAACTCATTATAATGTCCTTTCCATTTTACCAAAATCACCGACCATAACTGAGATCTTTTCATCTCTAGGAATTCTTCCGCAAATTACGGAGCCGCCCTCAGCATGAGTTACCCCACGCGGCGTGGAGTGATTTATAAATATTGCTTCATCACTCACTTGGCTAATAATTGAATAATTCAAATTCATTTTGGAAATTTATTGATTCAATCATGGGTTCTTGGAAGGTTTGGAGGAAAGGGTCAGTTTGCATCCATTTTGTCTCAAGGGCATCGATCCTGGAATAATTAATTGTTCAAAAATACATTTTACTACGATTGATTGTTAAAAACAGGGTTGGGTTGGCCCGAAAGAATTTCTGGATTTTAAAATATTGTGTTTTCAAAAATATTATTGATATTAAATTACATTATACACAAAATAAAAGAAAAAATATGCCAAGCTTCATTTTTTTACGGTTTTTATTCAGTTTGAGCTTTTGAATTTTATCGGTTCTAATTTGCGTTCAGACAAAAACAAAACAATTTTGACTCGAATAAGGAAAAATAATTAAAATTTTACTGTCTCATAAATATAAAGACAATCTGAAATTACTTTATATGCAAATTTTTTTAGTATAAATCTGTACGGAACTCTCAATATGAACCCTCGAAAATACACTTTCAATTATCCAAACAACCAGAAATGCTTGACTTATTGCAAATACAAAGATGTCAAGGACCATTTTGAACATTTTAAAAGTGAGATTTAAAAAGTGTGTGGGTTTAAATCTGATAAATACAACCCGTATTGTATGCAAATACGTATGCGCATATGCAATTGCGTAGTTTCGCTTCTTTTGACGTTATTGCACAAACCTTCTATAAAAACGGAAAATTTTCAAAATAACTCCATGTTACTAATTACAAGGATTCAATTTTTTTTTTTTTTAACGGTATTCAATTACTGTCATTTTCTCATTAGCTTATATCCTCGGCCCTTCTCAATTTTAAATACAACTTGTCAATCTGAATAATGGAAAAAAATAATGAAAAAATGACCTGAACCCCTATACTCCCAGAGCTCTTGTACCTACTACTACATGTGGTTCAACACATGTTGGTGGGGACTGAAGACAGCTCTAGTTTTTGTGCCTAAGCTAATGGAACTAAGCAACCCTTGATCCAGCACTCCTATGGACATTGATTTCAAATGGAAACATCTAGGAAATTTTGACCCCTGCAAATTTAACGTGCACCAGTCACCGTTAGCGGGTTCGAGCGGCAGGCATTGATTCCGCGGCTCTACTGTCCACAGCCTCAAAACTAATGAAAATTATCATGCACTATAATCATCGTTCTTCAGTAATGTCGCGTAGTTTCTCTAACAGATGAACCTAAACCATCATCTTAAGGCATTTAATATACCAAACCCCCCCCCCCAAAAAAAAAATCACCCTAACGTACAAATATTGTACTGTTTAACAAACTCTTAGAGCTTCTTTAGCTACTTCTTAGATCTTAAAACTTTTCGAGTTAGGGCTACGTAAATCATCGCCAGGGCCGCAGAGAGTCAAGGCCTGCCCCTTGTCAATTATGTCACCCCCCCCCCCCCCCCCACTTCGTGGAAAACGAAAAAAAAAGAAGAAAAAGAAAAATAGGGGAGAAATAAGAAAAAAAGGGGAAAAGAAAAGAAAAGGGGAGAAATAAGAAAATAGGGGGGAAAGAAAAGAAAAGGGAAAGAAGAAGAAAAAGAGAGAAAAGGGAAAATTAAAAAAGAGGGGGAGGAGATAAAAAAAATCAAAACTGCTTACTAGACAACAATTAACTCTATTTTAAGTGCTACAGAGTAAATTTTTCTTAATCTTTACGTTTTCTCTTATTTGTAGTACCCCCCCCCCCTTCTTTTTTCTTTCTTCTTTTTTTTTCTTCTCCTTCCTTCTTTTCTTTCTTTCTTTTTTTTTTTTTTGCGTCAGTGGGGCCCCCCAAAGCCCGGGCCTCTAGTTTCCGACTAAGCTGACTTGGCCTTTCGTCGGACCTGACCATCGCCTAATAGAACCTTCCATTACTTTTTAATCCTTCAACGAAGTAATTTATTTGAGACAATCAGTTAGGATACCAAAAATATCTCAAGCTTTAATAAAAAATAAATTAAGAATGAACTTCCTACCACATAAATAATCAAGCAACATAAGCTTTTGTTGTGCTCCTCAAGACGAAACCGTAAAATATAGCTTTTTATCAACAGCCACCACTCCAGTTGAAGTCCATCCATTTCAAAGAATTATTACTCTAACTACACTTTACTATTATATGCATGATTTACCCCTTGCAGCTTGAAATGACACTTAAATATCGGCCATACATCAGCCCCATTGAAGCGAATGGAACAGCTACTGATCATCGAAACTCTATTCCATTCTACTTTTGAAATAGAATAATTTTTGCCAGAACCATTGTTTGGATGCAGAAGCTTCGAGAGTGATTAATAGTTTGGATGCTCCAAGAAAGATGCTTTAGGAAATCGACATTTAAAACTATTAATAGCTATAAATATGAAATGCTTGTGGCATGAAATAATATCAAGTAGTTGATGTTAGGCAGCATTTCAAGAGTGCAATTGGAAAATTTTCAGTGAATTATTTAAATAATTTGATAACTTTATATTAATATAGTGAAACATCAACGGCAAAAATATTACAAATACCGGACGTCAAAGTTATTACGAAATCTTTTTATCTAAATGCTTAAGTTAGGATTTAATGACTCCGAGAAGAGGTTTTCGAGTTACGTTTTTTATTTATTTATTTATTTATTTATTTATTTATTTTCAAATTTTTTCGAATTTCTTCGGGTATTTTAGAAATATATATTCTTTGTTTTTTTACGCTTTGAAGGCTATGATTGTGTGCACTTTTAAAGGAGTAGTAAATAACAAAAAAAAAAAAAATGTGTCTTCAATACTTTCGCAGTTTGTTTTTATTACGATGAGTTATTTATTACTATTTATCACTTCTGCTATATTTATCACTGCAACATAAAGGTAAAATTTTTATTTTGAAACTTTCCTAAACCAAATTCTTTCTAAACATTTAAAGATGTATTGCTTACTAACAAGGAGTGGTTAATGTATTTGCCTTACGACCTGTCAGCCATTACATAAACGTTTTTGTAAATTTCTTGCTAGAATAATAGATCGTTTAAAACAGAACTTTCAAAACAAGTGCAAAGTATTACCAAGGAAGTTAGAGAGGGGTATTACTTCCATCGTATGAATTTTTAAACACAGAATATTTAACTCTATCAGGCCTAAAATAATCACATGACAAATCTGTTCTCCTTGTACATTAAATACACCGTCTAATAAATATTTCATCATCGTTTGAGCAAATCTGGACCTCCTTCTGCTGCTACCTGTGAATTCATTAGAATTGAAACCCGAACAGTAGCACTAATTCCGGGAAAGTGACAAATGAGTTTGGTTATAAATATTTACGAAGAACTTCCGCTTGATTATCAGCTATAATCAGAATCCACAAAACTTGTTACAATGGAACGGGGGCAGAGTTGGCGATAAGTGTTGACTGATCGTCGCACATAGGAGTATTTGTATCAAAAAACCGGACAAAATAATTTGATGCGATTTTTTGTAATATAATACTTTGAAATTTGCTGCTCGATCAAAATAAGGTGTTTATTTAAAGGAAAAAAGATATTTCTTAAAAAATTATTATCTTTTTTTCTTTTTCTATACACTTACTGCAATTAAACGGTTGCTCATCTAGTATTCATTACTGCGTGCTTGCATCTTGCAATCATCATATTTACTCCTCCTATGGAAAACGACTTTGTTCTTTAGAGCTGCCTAGATCTACTACCACTTCTTTAGTAGGGGTTAGAATTTCCTAAGTGTCTGTTTAGTCTGCATCTGTTACAATCCACTCGTGAAAATTACCGTGAAAAATGTACTCTGTGATGCGCTTATTTCGGGTTACAGCTGCTTTCTCTGAAAACTAAGCAATTGGTTGGATTACTTGAGAGGTAAACTTCAGCACCTGTCATCAAAATTTATGTATATTTTTAGGTATAGGATGACAACCTTGCTCGGGTATAGGTGACAAAATCTAACAGAAGAAGGATTAATATTTTGAAATTTTGTTTCCTTCACTATCAATAATTACAACTAGTAGTGTGAGCTCTGTTTAATATTTGCATCGTTTTCGGTAATGTTTTAAAATTTTTATTTATACTGTGTGTACTGGTTTTCATCATAGCCCTATTTTTATATCAGCACCATATTTTGCTTTTTTCCCTCTGAAGACGTTTCTCCCCCCCTGTACTCTTATATTTATACTGTCGTAACCCATCGTGGTTAAGCAGTACGTGAAGTTGAATTTCAGAGACGGTATTTTTAACTCGTACTGTGTCCTCACCCGGGTAACATTCCTTCTAAACACTTTCTGTAATGAAACATATAGGGGTAATTGTTTTTGCTATCATTTTAATTTCTTCCCACTGCCTTCTAGGGAAGTCTATCTGCAAAGATTGCGAGAGCCTCTTGAGGTGTTTGTTTCATAACAACAGTTAGATTATTATAGAGGAACTAATAGTTTGTTTCGAAGTTTGGTTGATCCGGTTGGTAAGGAATTTAGTTATTTTATGATTTTGGATTTACCACTGTTTTTATAGTGCACTGGCTTATACCAACTACATTTGTCATCTCTTCAACAGGTACCTGATTTTGTAGTTTTTTAGTTTTACAATTTCGTTCTTGAAAGGACTTAGATGGTATCTGCTAATTGCGCAGATTTTGTATACCAGTAATGAAATATCTTAGTCATTGTTCTTTATTTTTCAAGAAACGATCATCAACATAGCATTAAGAAGCCTCTTTACAATTGAACTTGGTTTAAAAATACTTCAAAACACGACTCAATATGATCTGCTTATTTCCCTAATTCCTCAAGTTTTCCTTCCAACAGTGTAAACTTTTTATCCAGTATCTTGGCTTTGAATTCTTTCATAATATCATGTAATCCCATTCTGGTAATAGGATTTGACAGTTTTAGAAGAATTTGAAAAGAAATGAGGAACATTTCCGAACTTGAAATAGTTAAGTCTTTTTCACTCACCAACTTTAAACTCCTAAAAAACAAAATGGCGGAAATGGGCGGAAGATATTTTTACAGAATATCATAGCAGAGAGTCTATATTTTATGCCCATAACAAAAGTACAGCCCGACTCGGCCCGGAAAGTAAACAAAAACTTTAATTTCTAAAAATTTTAGTGAAAAATAAACACCCAATTTTGACATAATTTCAGAGTAAGAAATTGACAAATTATAAAATAATTCAACGAAGCAGGATTTTTGATGGAGCTATATACCTCCCTTTTTCATACTCAAAAATTTGTTTTACTAAATTCCATCGCATTCAAATACAGTAACAATAAAACGGAGACTTAGCACGAAAAGCTTGGAAAGCAAAAGCGAGAGGTTCCAACAATGTCCAGGTTCCGACTAGCGTACACCAACGGAAATGGAACAGGTGAGCTTTTTACTGCTGTTCTTTGGTAGAACAGTTATCTGACTTGAAGTAAAGCAGGTTTAAAACAACTTCCGTCAAACTTTTGGATTTTGGTTTTTGTCCGATTTTACTGGCCAATAGTCCTATGTGCGTCGTTCAATGCACGGCAATAGCTCCTATACCCAGTGGCGGCGATTCGAGGGGGGGGGGGGGGGCTACTTTAACGGTTCAATTATTTATTTTATTTTCCAAATTAGGAACCAAAACTAGAAATTAAAAAAACGGAAGCGTCAAAATTTTCAGATCATAATTATTTATTTTACTTTGTGTATCTGTTTACTGAACATTATTTAGCACAAGCAGTAACCTTTAGTTTATGTATTCATTAATTCGATGTTAGTAAATCAATTGTTTTACTTGAACAAGCCATACTTGCTTAATGAAAATGTTACCAAGTTTTTGTGGCATCTCAAAATACTTTGGGGTAAATAATGTAAGTAATTTATGTCTAAGTGCTTCTTCGAGGAAAGTTATTGTGTACAAAATGCATCAAAATCTGAATAAAAACGTCAGTTAAGTTGCTAGATTTACATAAATTACCACTAATTTGCTCCAAAACCAGCCAAGCAAAAATGTTGTACTTTTTTCTGTCGCTTTTTTTTCTGCTGCCGCTAAAAGTGTAACGACTTTTAATTGTTTTTTTTTTTTTTTTTTTGCCATCCCCCGCCCCCTCTTTTCAATCCCAATCGCCGTCTCTGCCTATACCACTCCTCCTGAATGCATGCAGGTGCTTCTCAGTTGATGAGACTTACACAAATGAAAAATATGAGTCTTAATTCTCAATTTGCAAATAAGACTCCAAATTTTCTCAAATTTCGCAAATGATGATGATTTTGCCGAAAGGGAACTCTAATTTTCGCCGAATGATGTTAATTTTGCCGAACAAAACTCCAAATTTTGTCGAATGATGATAATTTTGATGAATCGTCAGACAAAATTTGCCGAATGAGGTAATTTTTTGAAAGGTTACAGTGATTTCCCGTGAACTTCTGTCGGATCACCTCTGTTTGGAAGAACCAAATGGCTTAACTATAACGCTATTGTACTTGAGGAATGATAAATTAGTAATGTCATAAATGCAAATTAAGCAGAAAAAAATTAAGATTTTACCACTGCCCGCCAGCGTCCGAAATAAACTGCCGTTTATCTTATTTTGCAACTGATGGTTTTAGTATGATGACCACGATCCAGTCATCATTTCTGACACCTAACGTTTCATAAAAAATAATTTGACGATCTTAATTTTACATCCAGTTCCCATTTTTTACTAGCTTTATAAAATATGCAGAAAATTTTTTTGGACACTTTAATTGTCTTTAATTGGCTAAGCAGGACATTTCGGCAACTACAAAAAATGCTTGGTGCCAGTGACTTTTACATCTTGGTTTCGTACCCTGCTGTCAGCTGTTATAGAACGACCTGAGATAAAGCAATCATGCACATCGGAGAAAACGCTCAACTGCTAGACCCCCGAGCTTTTCGAGGAATTTGTGTCAAAAACTAATTGAAAACAATTCGCATGACGACACATATGTGTTTCAAATTTCGTTTGATTTCATGAATTAGTTGTAGCTCGGGAGCGGCCACAATTTCCACGAATCCAATACTTTCTTCTATTCTAAGGCAAAATTAAAATAATAATCACCAAGGAGGAGTTGTCGGAACAAAACAAAATTTTACATACACGAGGACAACATTGATACAAGAAAGTGATATTATGAAATATGGGGAAAGCCAGATAATCTTGTTTTAGAGGAAAAAATCTCAAATGGATGGAGATTTTAGTACCCTGTTGGGCCACTTTAGCAAATGCACGAGGAGAAAATTGCGAGGAATGAGACGTAAAATTATCATAGACTGTCCTACGTTATCTCGTTCCTCATTTACTTAAAGTGCGCTACTAATTCGATCAAACTCGTAGCCCGTTCAACTTACCATCCAAAGTTATCCCAAATATGCTCGATCTGTGAAAACTCTGGAGATCAAGCCGGCCAGAGAAGGTGATAATGTTTAAGCTGAAGTCCCCTGACACCCTGGCTGTGTGTAACCGTGCATCGTCCTCCTAAACTCTAATTTTTGGCTCCTTGAAGCCCCATCATAAGTGCCAACACGTGTCCAAAACGTACTAAGCCGTCATGAGGTTGTGGAGCTCTAAGGGTGCCATGGTTCGGATACTATAGCACCCCATAATAAAACATCTGCTATAGCTAAAAAGTAAAGGTAATTTTAGGGCATTCACAACGAGGTTCCGTACAAGCGTATATGATTGTCATCATGCCTAAATAGAATCTGGATTCTTCGCTTAAGACGATCTAGATCCATTTGGTCGGAATTTAATCCCGTCGAATGCGCCACTGCTCCAAATAGAGATGTCTGTGAAAAGCTCTTATCATGTCTTTGTTTACAGCATAAGATATACTTTCATCCTTAATATTCATCCAAAACACCATGATAGCCTAACGGTACGTTAGCGCCATGTTTCAGTCACATGTGGGGCACTCATGGCAGGGTTCCCAGCAGGCATTTTTAACAGAACAATGTCAGTCACACACAGCAAGAGTGTCAGAGAACTTTTCTTCCACATCATCTCCTTCTCTAACATACTTCATGCCTAATTTGTCACAGATCGAGCATATCTGGAAGGGATCGCTTGAGACGGTGTTGGACATCCTACGAGTCTGATTTAATTAGTGGTACGTTTACAGTAACTGGTACGAAATGGCATAGAGCATCGTACAAGACTGTTATGTCCCAATGTCCGCCTGTATTGCCTTATACATTCACGGTAGAAGTGACTCAACAGGGTGATAAAACCTTTTTTCATTTGGGGCTTTTTTTCAGCAATAAATTACCATTTTGCTTTTATTCTGTAATCGCTTTCTAAAATTAAGGTTGTTCTTACGTACTGTAAAATAACTATTTTTCGCGAAATTAAAGATATAGATGATTTTACGAGCTGAAAGTTCTTGAAATTTATATGAACCTAATTGAAAGCTGAAAAATAAAGTAGGCAGTCTTAGGAATGCCGGCAGAAGTGAAAACTTAATAATACAAAAGAAATTTGGTAAGTTTGTGCACGTGCGTGCGCGTGGGTGTGGTGTGTGTTTAATTTGTTTCATTTTCATTTAAAACTAATTGTAGTTTCAAAAATTAAAGTTTTATAATTTGTAGATTCAAAATATCAGCCACCGACTAGTTTTAACGTTTATCAGCAATGCGAGTATCAATTATATACATTTTGATTGTCCTATTACTGTTCGTTTACAAAGTAAATATTGATGCAAATATAGGAAATGTTAGAAAATAAATGAAGAAGTTTCGCCTGAAGAAGTTTTCACTTCAGAAATATTATATGAGGATGAAGAACGAACTCACGATGGGTAGCTTGTTCGATTCTTGAGACTGGTGCGCTGCTGATCGTGCCACTGAGCCTCGTCATTTTAACGGAGAAAACGTACGTAAAGGAGCAGAGAGAAGCTGCGCATGCGCTGTATTAAGGTGTTGATAAGGTGACGGTATTTTGGTGTCGTGAAATGGATGGTTTTTTCCTATCTCAAAAGTGCTCAACGCACCTAAAAAAAGTTTTCATTTCACTTCAAACAAAAAAAAAGAAAGAAAAAAATCGCGAAGCTTAAATTTTTGCGATTTAGATGGTTTTGCGTAAATCAAAGCCTTACGAAAATAAGTGCTTTTACAGAATTTAAAATTTCATTTGATTCCGAAAACTCCTTCTTGGTGCTGTTTTTTTTTTTTTTTTTTTTTTTTTCAAGTTATATATAGTACATATAGAGTCTTAATCAAGTGCGTTATCAATCACTATTTATCTGCCAAAGAAAAACGTGGAAATTAACAGGAAAAAAAGCTCAGATAAAAACTTCCTCTTGAAAAAGTGTCACTTTTATCCCTTATAAGATTGTGAGCAGAGTTACTTTTCTGTTGCATCAAGTTCCTTCTTGTTTACATCGAGAAAATGTGTAACAAGAAAGACTTTTGAAAGAATTTTCATTGTAATAGAGCAGATACAGTCTGGTCCACATAGACATTTGAATTAGTGACATTTCTATTTTAAGACAAAGTATAAGTGATTATACAGGATGTCCAAAAAAGCCTTGATACATTTTAAAAATTCCTAGAAATGAAACAACTTGTCGCATTAACATGTTATTTGCGCCATAATGCTTCACAGGTAGATTCAAGAACTTTTGATGTCATCATAAAAAAAAGTCTATTCGTAATCGCTGTATATCGTCACAGTAGAAATAACGTCATGTGAGGTGTTAAATCATTTTATTAAAAGAGAGCAATATTTTTCATTACTGGATGCATTCCCTGACACACAATTTGTGCTACGTTAATTTTGATCAGTGACACGCTAGCTGACATGATAGATTCTCCCCTACAAGGGGGGGGGGAGTCACGCCCCCTCCCCACATCATCGACAATATTATTCACCCATCATTATTGCATGCGATCATGAATTAATAATTGCATGTAAGGTAGATGGATGTAGAATATCATGTAAATGAACTACTACATGTTGTATCCAAAATATTTTATGAACAAAATTTGTTTGCCGTAATGTTTTTAATTTATTGATTATTTGTTGAATTAAATATTTGTGAATTAATACTTCCTTTCATTGTTTCTAGAAATACTTTTGAAGTTTATGCCCTACTAGGCGGCTTACTTCTGGAGCATTAGGTGCTTTTTACTGACTCTAAAACAGTTGCAGAAATTTTTCCGCGTGACTCCCGCCTTCCCCCAAAAATGCTAGTCTGTATTCGCTTCTAGTCCTGTCCGTCGAGAGTCAAGGTGTATTTATTCCTTGTAGGGTCCCACTTCCCCCATAAAACTAGTCAATTTTATACTACTCCGATTCCGAGCCGGGCACTATCAAGAGACGAGTCCCTTGTTTCCGACTAGGTTGACTTGTCCTCTCGTCAGCAGGGCCGACGCGAGGCCATGTCAGCCAACTCGGAAACTAGGGGCACAGGCCTGGGGGAGGGGGCGGCGACACTGACACAAAAAAAGAAAGAAAAAAAAAGAGGGGGGGGGGAACTCCGAACATAAGAAAACATAAAGGTTAAGTAAAATTTATTCTTTTGGTATCATCTGTTGTGTCACTTAAAATAGAGTTAATCGTTTTCTAGCAAGCAGTTTTGATTTTTTTCCCCTCCCCCCTTTGTTTCTTCTTTTCCCTTTTCTTTTCTTCTCTCCTCCCCTTTTTTCTCATTTTACCCTTTTTCTTTTCTCCCTGCCCTTTTTTTTCTTCTTTTCCCCGATTATTTTCTTTATTTCTACCTTTTTTTTTGGGGGGGGGGGACAGGAGGAGCATAGAGACATAACTGACAAGAGACGCGTCTTGCCTCTCTGCGGCCCTGCTCGTCGTTCCTGCCCTGCACCCCTATCCCTTACTGTTCAGTACAAAATACACGAAACAAATAACATCAAATGTTCTAAAACAGTGGTGCCCAAACTACGGGCCGCGAAGCTCCTCGTAATGATATAAATTCGTTAAAATGTCTTACAACAAAATAAACACCATGTTTTGGTACGTCATCAGACAGGGTGAGAAAAACCTTGGCAACTAGTTATTTCAGAACAAGAATCTTTTAAGAGCAACATTGAACTGAATTTTCCTATTAATTCCTACTAATCCTATTAGTTATGAACAAAATTGTTTTCCATGCTTCCTAAGGTTTGTCGGTCTCTGCTTCTGCATGCATACCAAACTACATAATTTCAGTGAACTAATTTTGTTATATTTCTCAGTTGCTTTTAAACATGTAATAAAATATATTGGGCCATAAACTTTAAAATTAAAAACTTCGTTTACCCATTTGATTTTGCAGAAAACGTGCTCATGATTAAATCGAACTGAAGATGCTTTAAGATGCAAAACTAATGAGATTCTTAGAACCATTGTGTTCCTCTTCTTAATTAAAAACATGGAACTAATTTTCATGTGATCTTTAAAAAAGTTACTGTCTCATCAAAAATGAAATATGTTTTATTATTCCATTAAGTCAAGTTACAATCTGGTTGGAGAGTCATTTACTTTGTAATTAAAAACTCCAAACGTATTATTTGTTAATGAGAAGATGGGTACTGCGCTTGAGGCAATAATTTATTTTCCAAATTTTTGTTTAACCGAAGCTTATCTTATCAATAAAAAGAGATGGTGAAACTGGAATTCAGCTCATAATAAATTTAAAAAAAATGAAGAAAATAAAAGAAAATCTAGATAGTTAAGGTTTTTGTGACTTGCTTATTTAGTTTTATGTTTGTAGAATATCTATCTCACTCTCTATTTGGGTGTGAGTATGGTACAACTTCGGCTTTGGTTGAAATTTTAAGAAACATTTATGATCCAAACAATATTTTGTGAAGTTGATTAGTAAGACTATTTAATTCCTCTGTATAGGAAACAACACTGAGCAGTGGGTATGCACTAGGACTGGGTGATATCAGAAATTTCATACCGCGATATATCGTTCTCCAGATATCAACATTTTCGAAATATCGATATATTCACGGTAGAATTCAAAATTTTCGGAGGGGGGGGGTTGCAAAGGTTATAGTTCAGTGCATATTATATCGAAAAACAACAAAAAACACTTCCAAATATAATAAATACAATTGTTTCTCTAATTCAAAACTTTCCCGGAAGGAGGGGGGTGAAAAATGGTATAGTTCAATGCATGACAAAAGTGCTTTGCAATGAAAACGTTTTAAATATTCAATTCAATATTTTGTTTAATTATTGTAATTTGAGCAGTCTTAATAATTTAAATATACTTAGAACTATACTATTATGTATTGACGTCTTAGTTTATTTTTAGTCATTTAATAGCTATTGCTTTAAGACCTTTTGCTTCTTAGTTGAGTAACATTAAAGTAAAATACTAATAATAAATCTTTAAAGAATGCAGCTATAAATTTTGGAAACTATCACATCATACACCCATTAAGCACACAGAACTATAAAATGTACCTTTACTAATTTATATGTCATTAGGTGCATTAATCGGCGTTGCACGGCCCACCTCGAAAATAAACGTTTCGTCTACTGACACATGTTTAACAATCAGGTTTAAAAAAGAAAAAAAAATAGCATAAACATTTCCAGTCAATGTGTAGAAAGGACAATTTCATGACTCGGAATTTATATTTAGACATCATTGGATTTTTTCATAATCATTCCGTTTCACGGATTTTCTGGCGAACCCCCCCCCCCCCCCCAGGTGGTCCCTCCCCGCACACCCCATTGGGACGAAGAAAACTTTTGTAAATTCCTGAGCATCAAAGGACCGCTGTGCCATGTTTGGAAAAAATCCGACGAAAACTGGATTTGCATAAGGAAAACCCCTTGTGAGGTGTATTCGCACCATTCCCCCTTTCCTCATAGGTAGGCGAAAGACCATATGACAAATTCTGACCTTCAAAGAACCGCTGAGCCAAATTTGGCAACGATCCGATGAAAACAGTGTCTGTGTATAATGAAATCCTCTATGGGAGGGAAGGTTGCCGCCATTGCGAACGAAAAGTACCCTATGTTATTTCTTGAGCATCAAAGGACAGCTCTGCAAATTTTTGCAAATATCCGACTTAAACTGGATTTGTATAAGGGTTTTTTTGTTTTTTGATATGGTTAAATGTTTTTTTTTTAAACTTTGATTGCTTTGTATGTTTTTCAAATTAACTCCAAAAACTAATATAATGATTGTCCTTGAACAAATCCCAGTATCTATCTAATAATTAAACTCAGGAGTAGAAGCTGCGAAGTTGGACAAATAATCTCAGTCGAATAAGAGCAAAAGTTAAATTAAGTAATAATTCCTCCAGTCATGAAAATGGCACCGAAAATTGAATTTTAAAATACTTCGCAACATGGTGCTAAAGAAATTTACTTTAATGTGCAGAGTCACCTAAATTGGGAAATTAGGAAATTGGGAGCGATGTAATGTAGCTGCTGAGAGCACCAAATTGCCTCAATTAAGAATATTCATCCCTTAAGGAAGAGGGGCTTAATGGCACTCGATTAACGGAATTGATGCGTTTAATTATGTACCAGAACGTTCATTTATTGATAGGATTCTATGTGCTTGTTAATGTTTTGGTTTTCAAGCTTGAGAAATGTTATATTTGCTTTTTAACATATGTTGTGCTATTTATTAGCTTCCGTTGCCATATCAAAAGGCAAAGTATCCATGTTGACAAGGTGTACTCAAATACAGATTTTTAATCATCTCGTGTTAGTAAAAAGGGGGTCGTAATAGATATTGGAACGTTCGTAAATATGTTATAGAAAGCTAATGATGAAATTCGAGGTTTTCTTTAAGTTGACTAAATTTAGGTACAAATAACATGTTTACGTTTTTGCGATTGATTAAATTGTTAAAATAACATAAATTAACAGATATATATTGCAGGTCTACAAGAAATAGTCAAATGCCCACACTTGGGGCAGTTTAGAACTCCTTTAGTAGCATATTAACCAGACGTTTTCCATTTGAACGAAGTATTCTATATTTTTTGTGATGAGCCTTAGTATTTCACATCAGAACAAGGTGCAGATGTATAGATATGTCCCTTAAAAACTAAGACAAGTATATGTTCATTGTCCCAAGTTAAGGATCCACTTCCCCAACTTGGGACACTTAACATTTTGATTTTTCTGTTATGTAGAGCAATAGAAAATATTTCGTGTCATATCATCTATTATAACTGCAAAGAAGTTTATTTTACAACTAAATAAAGGAAAAATAACACTAAATGGAAATAATAATCTTGTAAGCTTTCGCGGATTTCATAATATATACTTACCCCTGAAATTTATTGATTGTCTCCCCAGCCATTTTAATTCTTTTAATGCAGTGCTTCCGCGTTCGCTTATACATTTGGACCATAAAAGTATTTAGTAAGTTTAAATAATGCCCTATGTAGCTGATTCTTAGAGTTTTGTGTTTCTCATTTTTCTCATCTTTTCACATTTATTTTCATTCCTTCATTACGGGTGAAATTAACATTGAATAAGTAGGTCTCTTGAATATTTTGAGACTTAAAGTAAACATAAACAACGTCAAAAAAAGCACAAATCCTTATATATTATTTCTGTAGCCTGTTTTTGGTTTCTACGCCAGATTTTTCTCAAATCTTGATTGATTTCTTTGATTTACGCCTTATTTTAAAGCTTATGGTGCTGGCTACTGACGAAAAATAGACCCACGGTCTAAAAATTGTTTTTTTTTTTCAGCCGAAAAACCTGTTTTAAAGAACCAGAATGAGGTTTTCGGTTAAACTTATAACTTTAATTTGCGCTATGACCGACAGAGCTGAATAGCTTGATCGGCATCAGAGCGTTCTCTTCGTAACCAGGAGAATGCGTGTTCGGGTCCACGTCCGGACAATCTGCAGCAAAAAATTAGAGAAATATCGCGCATTACATGAACACATAATTATGTGAATAACAACTATGAAGAAATAGAATAAATGAGAAGGAAACGCTCCTTGCTGATATGAAAACTTGAATTACTTCTGAATTGTACGTTTTTTTTTAAGCTTTGGCTCTGGTAAGAAAATTAAAGCATAATGTAAGCGAAAATATAAGTAACAGGTTTAAGATTTCAGACTGCAATAGAATTGTTTTTTGTTCAGAAAAAAATAATAAATCGTATATTGAAATATATATTCTTCTAATGAGTTTTTGACTCTTTGTACAAATAAAAAAATTACTACCTCAATTTGAAGGGTAAAATATATATATTTTTTTCATTTTGCAAAAAAACAAATAGCTTATCACATTTTTACTACATTCGAAAAGCTACGCTTAAAAAAGAGCATAGTTCAATTTATTTTGTATTTTAATCGTGCTGTTAAATGATGAACACGTGCTGCCATCTAAGTTATAACGGTTCAAGCAGCCTGCGGTAACAAATTGTAAAAATTTTCAAGAATAAAAAAATGTTTCTTCAATATCTTATCTTATATATTACTCGCTTCTCATTTTAAAACTTATCAGGCTGGCTAATGAAGAAAAATAGACTTACGGTCGAAAAATCAAGTTTTCGAAAACGCCCCTTGCTGTTTCAAAACCTTGATGCTGCCTGTAGTTCTTATGCATTTTTTAAAAACAAAGTTCTAATGCAGTTTTCAATTTTTTACATCGCTTTCGGCAAAAAAAAAAAAAAAAAAAGCCTGTGAGTGTGTTCATATTTTAATAAAGCTAAAAAGCACTGGACTTAGTTAAATTGATAATTTTTTTTTCGGTAGACCGTACGGCTATAAACTATCTGAGCTTCGGGCAAGTTTGGGCTGTCCGATATAATATCAAATTTATATTAGTATTACACATTACATGTACTCATAACATGCAAACGTAATAAAATAAACGCAGTGGGAATGCTACTTGGTGTTTCGACTCCTTTATGCAGGCTACAGTTATCATTCGGATAAGTTGACTGTTAATCGAAGGGTGTTCTTCCTTTTTTTAACGCTTTGACTACATGCAGACTAAAGCCCTCGATCCGTCTCTTAAGTGGCGACATGCTCCAGCGTCCGCCATTTTGAGTCGTTCCGCAACTTTCTCCCTGCCTCAACAGTAGAAAAATACAGAGTTTCGCTCATTGAAAAGTATCTTTTTATCAACGAATGTTTACAGATTTTTAATCGTAACTTATGTAACTGATAATATACATACAAAAATGTTGAATTTTACCTTAGTAATTTTTTGTTTTAATATTAAACCGAATATTAGTAAAAAGGTGTTTTGAAGAAATTTTCGATCATTTTTAAGAATAATTTCTTTTTTTCCCCCATATAGACCTTCTGAGTTACAAATTACTTAAGTGTTTTAAATATGTTTTATTATTAGAAAGTTGGTGTAGTGGAACCCGGGGCGGATACCGAAAAATCTCTCGGAGGGGGTCCGGGAAATCAAATAGCACCTCCTCCTCTCCCCTGCCACATACGATGTTTCATAACCAAGTTTTCATTACTTTATTTTAAAATGTCTTTTTTTTTTTTAATTTTTTTAGGATCCCTTAAACTAATGATCCACTTCTAAGTACATACATATTACGTACCAATATACTTTGAATGTGGACGTAAAACATCTTTAACGTTTCAAGCCAATTAAATACTGAGCCATAATAATGTTACCGAAATGCTATACAATTAGCGGTTTTAATTTTAGGAACAATGTCGTAATGATTATAACACGAGGGCAAGGTTATTCAATAAAAAATACACCCATACTTCATTTGAGTTTTTAATATTATTGTATAGTATTTTAACTATAAAATACTATTTAATTAAGAAAATCATAGCTATTAAACATATAAGTTTTACTGAAAAATTCGGGACAATTTCTGTGTGGATTTCAAACTGATTGTTCTTGAAGCAATGATACAGTTGAGATAACATATTCATATTACATGCCGCCTCCATTAATATCATGGTTTTCTCAAGAAACTACGATATGATTTCTTTCATTTTGCATTTTTTTATAAGCTGAAAAAGAAAAAGCTATTATTTCGCAAATAGCTTCCTGGATCAAAATAATAATTCTTTTAGGTATGCCTGCACATTTTTTGAAGAATGTTTGTTATTGATTCCATCAAAGAAAAATTAATGGACGAATCGTGATATTACGTTCCCTTGAATTCAAAACCAGCGAGTTAAATGTATAAATGTATTCTGCCACTCTAGGACTCCAGTATGACTTCTTTAGCAAATAAAAATGCTATTATTCAAAATATGCTCTATGTGTGTTTTGTGTTCTGTTTAATTAACTATATAAAAAATGCTATGGAGAAGTCAATTAAAAAATAGTGAATAAAATAGTTAAATAAATTCATCCTTTGGGGGGGGGGGCACGGGCCTCCTGCTCCCCCTCCCTTAAATCCACTACTGAGTAGAACAGTAGTGAGTTAAATTAATTATGTCATAAATTATTTGTGGGCAACAGTTTGAACTTATTCATGCAAAGCAGTATCAATTATATTACTAATGTGTATAGTTTTCTTATGGAAAATTATTCATTTCTAAAAAATAGCAAAAATTCTTTTTGTTTTAATTAATAAGGTTATATTTTTAGCAGGACTCTTCCATGTTTTTTTTTTTTACATTTCACCAACACTTTTTTGTTTCTCATGACGATTTTACATTTGTACATTAAAAAATGTCTTTCATTTAAACCTGATTTTAAAGGATACTACTAGTTCGTAAAAACGTAACGAAATGTAATAAAATGTAATCAGTTTTAAATCAATATTTAAAAAAATAATACTAATTGAATTATTTGATACCAATAGGAATTCAAATAAAAGAGTGCAGATTACATCTGTGACGAACTGTTATAAATAGTAATAATGAATTTATAAATTAACAGATTCTGGGATAAATTGTATATATATTTTTTTTTATTGAAAAGGTTTTCACATCAAAATAAAAATTAAACAAAAACAAATTTTTTCCGGGGCAAAAAAAAAAAAAAAAAATCTTCACGTAATTATCTAACTTGGCTTGAGTTACATGTTACTATAATCTCAAAGAAGCTTAATTTTTTTAATGAATAATTTCATATTTTTAATATCTTAATTTTTATGCGCAAAGTCGATAAATAATTAACTTGGCAACACACTGAAACTCATGGCTATGACACAATTAAAAGCAAAACGACGTGTTCTTAGAATAATTTTGAAACTAACTAAACAATAGAAAATTTACATTAAAAATAAATAAAATAATTAGTATGTTTAAATTTTGACGACTTTGTTACCTTAAACTCTGAAAAATCAGTTTTAAAAACAGGGCAAATATTTTACTACTGCTAGCAATTTATTAGGTGCCGTTACATAGTTGAGCTTTACAATATTTGAAGGAACTATTTATGATGATTTTAGTGAATGTCCTTATTATCCCATGAAAATTAACAAACCATCAGACAGTTTCATGAAAGTAAAAAATATTACAATTTCAACAAGAGTTTCAAAAAGTATCTGAAATTGCACAGTAGTATTGATGAAAACATTTAAAATACATAAATAATCTTTCAATGTATTTCAATATAGTAATTTTGAACTGTTAGAACATCTTAATGCACTACACCAAGGCATCTTCACATTAAAGATAGCGTTTGATGAAAAATACGAATAGCAACGAGAAAATATCTAGTATTCGGCACAGTTAAATCACACAGGCAACGACACAAAATGGCGGACTGAACCCACGTGACTGCCCGCCTCCAATCGCAGTCGAAAGGGGTGCGCAGTGCATGGATCAAAGTGTGTCGCCACTTAAGAGAAGTATCCAGGGCTTTAATCCAGACCACTCAGCATAATGTAAGCATAAAAAAATATTAGATTTACCTTAAGGAAATCCTTTTTGTGCAGAAAAACATTTTCATTGTATGCTGAATTGTAGATGCTTCTAATAGCAGTGTTCGACCTTTTGTACAAATGAAAAAATACTACGCCAAATTAAAACTACGAGTTTCACCCAGTAAACCTTTAATTTTTTATTCGCGCGAATACGATATAAAGCATTAAAATTATTATCAACTTCATTAGCAAGATATCATTTTCTACTCCTCTGCTTTCTGCTTAAAAAAAAAAACATTTTGTCTACGTTCAAAAAATTACACTTAAAAAACTTACTCAGTTCAACTGGTTCTGGTTTTGAATTTTAAGTGTTCGATTAAAAGAGAAACATGTGCGGCCATTTAAGCCGTAACGGTTTAAGCAACCTTCTATGTGAAATAGTTCAATATTCAAGGATAAAAACACTTATTTTCAATCTAATTTATTACTCCTCTAGAATGTTCGTTTCAATCGCTACGTGAGATCTTCATCATTCTTTAATCAAATTCCATGCTTTGCGAATAATTTTAAATCATATCATGCTGGTTAATGACAAAACATAGAAGCATGATCTTCTTCTTCTTCTTATTATTATTATTATTATTATTTTATTATTTTTTTTTGGCAAAAAACTTTTTTGCTGTTTTTTACTACGCATTCCTTCAATGAATAGCTTTCGAAAAGGAAGGCGCAATTGCTAGGTTTGTTGGGGTGTCGGGCTATTAATCAGAATGGCGCCAATTCGAATCCGTGCCAATAAATATCTCTTTAATGTTTCTTTTTTTCCCGTCAGATGCTCATATGGGCAGGACTGTATTTGCCACAACCTGTTTTTTTACATGCACAATTATTGCTTTTTCACGAGTCACTACTCAGTCACACTTTTAATGATATTTATGTTTGAATTGAAAATATGTACGACCAAAAGGTGAGCGATGATCGAATTATCACAACGTTGTATTTAACGAGGTTTTGCTACTGATGTCTTTAAATTACATGCCTTCTCTTCTGCGCTTACTTTTTTTTTCGGTTCTTCTTCATAATGTTCTTCCTTTGAAATTCTTAAAGAGCGAAATACCTTATGAAACGATTCGAAGCACAGTGCGGAGCTCCGCACGGGTCGACTAGTTTGCAGAATTACTGCATACACAACACATGTTTCGGCGTTTACGCCGAAACACGTGTACGCAGTAATTCTGCAAATTTGTGCTTTTTTGACGTTGTTTATGTTTACTTTACAGTTCAGCCCAAAGGTATTTATTTATCTTATTTTGAGACTTATTTTCATTAGTAGAACTTACACATTTGTATTTCTCAGACAAAACACGTCTTTTGTTCATCTATATATTCATGATTTTTCACCAATGACACATTTTTTTTGTCTTGTAACGGCATGACACATTTATTGTCATCAGAATAGTCGTTATTTTTAAAAATTTTAACTGTATTTTTCTCTAAATACAATTTACAAGGTAGTGAGAAGCAAAGTAAGCAGAAAATAGTCATTTTCAAGTTTTGAGTAAAACGCGTTTAAAGATAAGGTCCTAGGTAGGCATTCATTGAAAAGTTTTTCTTAATCATACTGTATAACAGAACCTACCAGGGCTACTAGAACTATTTCTTGCCCCAAGACAGAGGAAAGGTTCACCTACCATTTGTACTGGTTACCTCCAATTTTTTAATTTTGCCACTTATATCACTTTGCTTCTCACTCAGGGCCCAATTTCCCAATAGGCAGAGTAGGGAGTTGCCTAGGGCGGCAAACTTTTCACGGGCGGCAAATTTGCTTTAACCACAATTTTTTTTAATTAAATTGTTATTCTTGAAAGCAAAATATTGGCATTCTTTTATTTTCCACAGAGACAGAGACAATATTTTCTTGTAATTTAATAATGATTAATTTCACACATCTTGTGAAAGTCAAATGTTTTTCAATTATGATATTTGCCGAATCGTCAGCGAAATTGTCCGAATAAGAAATTTTTGGGAGATCACTTTGATCATTTCATTGGAGCGCATCTGAATGCGAAACGTCAACATTTCTTCATAAGTTTGATAGTTTGAATCTGGGGAACACTTTTTTGAGTCGAGGTAATTTTGCTTCTTTTAGGGGGAGGGGGCGGCAGATTTCAAATCTGCCAAGAAGCGGCATGGAGCTAAATTCGGCTCTGTTCTCGCTGTCTAAATTATATGATTACGTAGCTCAAGGGAATATTGCCCTGTAAAAGGAGCAACTGAAGGTCAAAGATTCAAAATCGCTACTATTCTTGTCTTTCGTATGGAATTCTCCAAGAGAAATTTAAGCAGAAGTAACCCATGGTCATTTTGACCGTCGTCGACCGTTCTAGGTGCATTCGAACTTTGCATAGGAACAAAATAAGATGGATGGATGAATTTTTTAGTGGAAGATGTTTATCAAGATTTAAACAAAGTCAAAACACATCAAAGGGCTTAGATAAAACCAAAAATAATAATAATAATAATAATAATAATAACTGAGCGTATTTCAATTTTTTTATGGTGAAAATGACCGGTCTGACCGTTCTAGTGTTAATCAATTTAGGATTTACCAGCGTTTAAAAAAAGGAACTAATACATGATCGATAATGGAACAGACACAAAGTATGAAAACCAAACATTCGTAAACGGAAACATCTCTAAATTACCACATAATCCAGCCAGACGGAGGGATCCATAAGTGCGAGGACGAAAGCTTTGGGTGGGAACGAATAAATGAGAAATGCATTGATTACCGAGTAAGGCAAATAGTTATTTAACCAATTAATCACAATGCTCCCATTCTTATTGCTCGCTGCAACAATAACGATGATAATGGTTTCGTGCTTGATTAACTCCGAGCAATGTATTATCAAGGGAACAGATGCTGTTAATATGCTTTATATGCAGTTGGACACGCAGAAAGGAGCTGTCTCTTCGTCGGATCGGCGGGAAGCGCTTTGGAAGAGATTAAAAGAATTTGGTTAATGGTGGCTAAATATCAGTTTGGTGGAAATTAATTATCTGAGTTTGGAAATACCAGAGTGGGTGTTTTTGTTCTGCAGCATAGTTTGGAATTTGCTGAACCCATTTGCACGGATGTGACAGCTTTGCGCATATATTTACAATCTATCAACTTTAGTTTTTTAATTTTTTATACATTTTACTTTTCATTATTATCATAATATGAAGCATCAACTTTTTTTTTTAAATGTTGTACTTAAAATAATGTAATTACGGTTACACCCGCAACACGCACAACAAATCAGTAGTTATGAAGTGAACTTTTTATGCGAGGGCTTTAAAATTGTGATCCTCTACTTAAGTTCAGCCATGAAGTTAGTTTGTTAACTTTTATCAACAAAATTAACTTTATAATTACTAAAATTTTACATTGTTTTTGACCTCAGTTTAACAGCAGATTTCGACTCTTGTAGATTTTTCTCGTTGCTTATAATATATCGTTGGAAAGTGTAGAATTTTCCGCGTTTTACGCAATTTGTTTCAATGCTCTAAATTAAGTACGGCGGGAGTTATTTGTGTTTTTAGCTCAAACTTTTTTACGCTTAGCTAAAATTTTTTACACTACTTTCTTCGTTAAATCTATCGGTAAAAAGCGAAGGAATTGTCCCACAGCTTTCCTTTTGACACCTCTGGAAAGCGTGGCTTTTTTCTACTCCAGATCTAACTCGACCTATGGTCGAAAAACTTAGCTTCTATCTCCAAAGGAAAAAAAGTTACAAGCCGTTAAAAATTTAAGTTCGAATATCATCTCCATTAGAATTATTGGTGTTTCATTAGACGTTGCCATAGTTACGTCTTTTTGATTCGCATGTTTCTTCTTTCTTATTCACAAACTTTAAAAGTTTCGATTTTAACGGAAAAGTTTTGACTCTACTCAATTCAAATCCCGAGCTAAAGAGCAAAATATATTACAAGAGACCACGAATATGAAAACGACTTTTTGAACGTACAAAACTGCAGTTTTGCAAGCTCATGAGCCCCTTAGCCCTTACAGCTCTGCAAGTTGGTGCAAGCTTTTTTTTTTTTTTTTTTTTTGAAACCCAGGGAAGGGGTGCTTTTTGATTCAAAGAGAGCTCATAATGGGTTTTCAATCTGTTTCTTTTTAATTGACGATTTAAATCTTTGCGAAGCAATATTCGGGGTTGGTGAGCGTTAGCGAGCAGGGGGCAGAGCCCCTAGTGCAATTAAAAAAAGTAAATGTAAATAAATACCTGATAACGCGAACACAAATTTATAACTTTCTAGTTTTAACCTTCAAGAACATCAGATTGTACGCATTATCAAAGGTTTTTGATAAAACCAAAAAAAAAAAAAAACCTAATTGCCGAAATGCCATTTCTTTATTCCTGATAAACTCTAATAAAATTTGTTATTGAAACACATTTAAAATAAGAAGTTTCTCTTACGGCAATTTCTTTATGTATTCTTTATGTATTATGCTTTACCTACAGTTAAAACACCCAAAGTTTGCTTGAAAGTATGAAATTCAAAAAAAAAAATTCGTACAAGCAATTGACATTTTTTTTTATTAATGCTTTGGGAAATCAAAAATTGTCCTACAAGATTCTAGAAAATAAAATAACTATAAAATGAAAAAAAAAAAAATCTACAAATGTTCAAAATATTGCAAAATATTTTTTTTTTAAATTGCAGTTGCCAACTAGCCGACAGAAGCTAGACTTTTATTGAATAACATAAGCTCGTAAAGAGTTTACTTTAGTAGTCGTCTATTAAACTAAACTCTCAATGTCATA
This sequence comes from Uloborus diversus, assembly GCF_026930045.1. NCBI lineage: Eukaryota > Metazoa > Arthropoda > Arachnida > Araneae > Uloboridae > Uloborus > Uloborus diversus. Next base: position 137,258 of record NW_026558376.1, read on the forward strand.
TTTCAGATCATGTCTAAAACGTACTCCTTCACTCCTTCTTCTCCCCACACACACGCGCACTGGAATAATTTTTTCCAAAGTAATCTTAATTTACTATTATCAGACGTTGGATACCTCAACTTTTAACGGAAACAGATACAAACTATTGTTGCATAAAATTCCTCGAACTCTACTACATACGCTACCGGTACCATATGATTCAGCCCCAGGGACATTTGTGTTACGTCACGATACTATGCGTTAATCAAAACACTGAATTCCCTTCATTTTTGCCTTCACCACCCCTCCCAAAGTTCTCTTGTCTCTGCGTTTTATTATCCCCTGGGGAAATCACCGTCGCACATTGACAATTAGTTTTCTCTATTAGGCTACTGACAGCTGCTGATAAGAAACAGTTTGCGATTTTTAGATTTGCGTATATAATGAATGTATGGACAAATGTCAAGAAGGCGAAGGAATTATTAATGCATAAGAAGTTAAAGCTCATGTTTGAATGACAGCAAAATACTTCAAGAAGCATAAATGTTGAGATTACTTTCACACACACACCAGTTTCTTTCTAGTTAAAACAGTCTATTTCTCATTATAGGGAAAACCAAGGAGACTTGACCCATTTTTTTAATTAATTTGTTTATTTATTTATTTATTTATTTTTAGAATAGTTAGAACGAAATAAAAATATAATAAATAGTTGCCATTTTTTCACATTATTATGGCTAAAAGTAATAGCATAATTCTAAGCATAAATGGTATTAAAAAATTATGTTCCTCAAGGCTGCATATGGGTCAAGTGTCGCATATGCAGACAGTGCAAAATACTGTTGTGTGACTGGTCAACCAATAATATGACTAAAATTTATCCTTTTCATGGAAAAAATCCTCATGGGTCCAGTCACCCTATGGGTCAAACCTCCCCGCTACGAAGAGGTGTGTTCCTTGGACGATTAAGGGTAAGAGGTCAATTGCCCTCACAATGTAATTATGCGTTTTTATATTACTTTTTTTTTGTCATAAAATGCATTGAGTAGTATTTCTTCATTGCCTCCCCTGCGATTCTCTAGGAGACTTTGTAACGTTGATTCTGTCCGGCGGTTTTCAACCGGTGGTTCGCGAACCCCTGGGGATTCGCGAACCACCGGTCCCGAACCCCTGGGGTTTCACAAGTGATTTTCAGGGGGTTCGCGAAAAAATGTTGTAATGTCGGAGTTTTAACATGCCTGTTTCTGATGAAGTTTCATGCTCAAGCAGTTTCAAGCAAATTTTGCTCTTTTTTTATTCATTTGTCTCTCGCACATTTGATACGCTTAGCTTGAAAATATTTGTATACTTCCTGACATATTTTACATTTAAATAATTTAGTCTGTCATTGCAAAGTACCGGTACTAGCGCTTCCATTGACAATGATAGGTGATAACTCTGAAGCCATGCTGAAAAAGCTCTACTTATGAATACAATGTCCTCAGATGAACGAATTCGAAAGCGTTCGATTCCTCAGAAGCTTTTGATCGGAAAGATTGATTAAACTTGATGAAAAGCATGGAGCATATACGAGCGTCTAAAATAGTTTGATGTTAAGTTTTTTTACCATTTGAGTCTGGCGAAGAGCTGTCGCTCTTCTCTTTTGTTGAGTCAAAAGTGCAGAGAAGTGTGATCATGCTGTTGTTTGTTGCTATAATTTTAACGCTAACAATTTACTTCGAGCTTTATTGTCGAAAAAGGGAAAGAAAGACTAGCTACCCAAAAATACCACAGGAAGTATGAAAAATTAATTACTATAGAAAATTTTGGTGGATTTGGCAGAGTGAGGTTTACGCAGTAAAAAAATCAACGGAATTTAACTATGAAACTTTATTTGCGCTATATGAAAATAAGGAATTTATGAAATTTGTGTAGAAAATTTCTCTTGTAGTGAGTGTGCTTAACAATAATTTTGCTCGTTATTTATTATCTGGTACCCAAGGGGTTTGCCAATTTCTTTCAGAGTTCGGAAGGGGTTCGCAAGGGAGAAAAGGTTGGGAACCGCTGACTGTACGCGAAGCAACATGTGTATGGCATTTCTATTATAGGCAATCAATTAACGGTTGGTTGGGGGAAGTGGTCACTCCCCTAAAATTGAAATTTGCATACGGTTTTCATACTTTTTTACATTGACCATATCATAGTTCCTCACAGTGATTAATTTTGCATATATTTGAATTTCGTGGAAATTTTTTCTATTTCATAAAACTTAGTCCAAAAAAAAAAAAAAACGAAAAATACCAACATTTTTCAAAAAAGTGTTACCCATTTAGTTTTTATTATTTTTTTTATGATCATCAACCCTTCATGTATAGTTTAATTTGAAGTGCATACTGCAACAAGAATTTTTGACTGAAATATTATTAATAACTGTTTATGAGGGGGGGGGGTTCCCCGTACCCCGTAAACTTTCGCTATAAGAGGAAAATTGTTCGCCTCACTATGGGGTAAGTGGGTCCCCTATAATAGCGAGGATTTGAAAATCAACTGAAGTTTAAAAGCAACTGAAATATTTGTAATAGTGAAATGCAGGACAACTGTCAAGACTTGGTAGGAATTGATAGTTCAGCTACTAAAATTGCTAAAGCTGGTGATTATGGATTTAAAACTTACATGAAAGAAAACCCTAAAGTAGTGTGTAGGTCTAATGTTTGAAGTTGATGATAAAAATTAAAACATACTGTTGAATTTGCAAGAACGAATAGAAATAGTGACGTTTTTTATTGGCATGGTGCAGATGATGTTGGAATAATTACTGAGGATTAAGTGATGATTCGTTCTTCCTTAGCCAACTTTACATAGACACAGCACCATGTAGTGTTGCCAATTTCTTTTTCAACTTATAGTTTTGTCTAATTTATCGAAATTGATCTTAATCAATTGTATTACGTTCATTAAACACACGGTTATATGTAAAAGAAAAATATATACTTATAGGCTTTCCATAAATTTCGCAAATGAAATTGTTCTGTTTTTTTGTTTTAAAATTTTCCGTGATACAGATTTAAGAGACAGTAAATGTCTCTTTAATAGATGCACTCATCCAAATTTTTTAAAAAAATTGTTAAGAATATATAAAGCATTAATTTAGAAAATAATGATAAACTTTTGTTTATTGATAATATCCAAGATAAAATAAGACTAGACAATAAGTTTTTTTTTTTTTTTTTCAAAACTTTTGTATGAGGTTTCGAAAACGAACTGTTGTCAAAAGGGGTCCCACTTACCCCAACCAACCCTATTTAGGAATCTATTGTTATGCTCTTATGCATTCTTATATTGAAGTGCAACTCGAAAAAGGCTTTTGTAGCCTAAAACATTGTAGTTAAAACATTCTGTAAGGAGGGTGAGCAAAATTTTTCTGTGTATCCATCTCATCTTTGATAAGATCTGGATACCTCGATTTTGAACGCAAAGCAAACAGAGCAGCACAAAACTTTATTAAAGCATATTTCAAATTTTGAAATTTATAAGCAACAAGTATTTAATTTATAGCACACCAAGTATCTAAAAATGTATCATATGTGACAAACTATATAATTATTTTAGAGAAATACGGCAAAAAAAAAAGCAGGGAAGACCGGGGCACGATTACGCGGATTTTTTTCAATGAATTTCCTAAATTTTATGTTTTAACTTAGGACATTTCAGACATTGCGGTTTTATGAAGCAGTTGATGGAGTCAAAATTGTTATATTCAGTTGTTGCTCGGTTTGTATTTTTAACCGTTAAAAAAATTATTTTTTAGTCCAAGTCGGTAGCGTAAACGTGCCCCGGACACAGGGTTTGTTTACGCATATTTATTTTGACACCGAAATTGGTTCCTGTTAGTGTTTTGAATATAATATCTTACCATCGTTAAAATAAAGCAAATTTATTACAGACTGAATAGTGTATAAAGTGAAATCTGAACGGGCATGAAGACAGCACTGCATGATTGTAAGCTAAGTACGAAGGATAAGATACGAATTTGTAACTCAATGAAAAATTAAATGGTGATTTTCAAAACTAAATAGCCTGAAAATACCAAAGAGTTTTAATACAGTTCGGAGCAAAAAAAAAAGAAAAAAGTCAGGGCACGTTTAGAAGTAAGGCACAGTAAAAATGTGAATAAAGGTGCTCAAACGTCAACGCGTAAACTTGCCCCGTCGCCAAGTTTGGATTTATTTTTAACGTGTAAAAAATGTAATAACATTTCAGTTCATACAAATACAATTCTCAAAAAAGGATAAAATTCTGCTAAATTTTATATATTTGTTCTTTTTTAACTAAGTATTATTTATTCACAGTAAGCTTCAAAATGTTCAACTCAAAATTTACTCGACTTGGTAAAAAACAGATTATTCTTTCTGCATGCGCTAGACCGAAGCCTCGACTGATGCTGAAAAACTTGTGAGGAAATTTTGCTAGGGATCATCATTAATCAGTATGTAAAGACTGTTGACTCTCCAGTTATAATTCGTTTTGAAAAAAAGGGCACTGAGTAAACGTGCCCTGGTCTATCTATCCTATTTACCGTTTTGACAAAGTTAATTAAAAGCATTTAAAAACAGGCTATTGCCAAAACTTCTATGCATTTGTGGAAATGGAAGGATTCATACAACACAGCTCAAAACTTGCGCATGTAATTTAGAATCGCTGTGTATATAGTTATTCGTTATACTCCAAGCGCAGTAAAAATTTGTTATCCACCGCCAATTCTTTTAATTTTTGTCAAATTTTCAATGCAACCCGCTATTCTTTCTGATTGCGTCCAAGAAGAAAAAAAAAATTGTTAATTCTTTTTTTTTTCCTTCTTGAATGGCTTTTCATTTATGACAATCCTTTTTAACATAACTTAGTATGTTTCTGAAATGATATGTTCAAGCATTTTTCCTTTAATGAAAACTTGCACATCATACTTATCTTTTACAAAACTATTTTTATTAGAATTTTCTTTAAATTTCAGTACTGCATTTTTTCACAGTAGTTTTTTTTTCTTCGAAATTCCAATGTAATTACGAATAAATTTTTAATTTTATATAATACTACAAAGGAAGGTTGCTCTAAAATTGCTATCAACAATGGCTCTGGCTTTTTTTCCCTCCCTGGGTGCATATTTTTTTACACCGAGAATGCTATTGCCCAGCAATGGGGCGAACTTCTACAAAAAAGATTATTATAAATCTGTGTAGTGTATTTGTGGCAACTTTGTTCTTATTTATGTTCGGGTTAAAAGAAAAGGTCTTGGATTTTCACAATGTAAATAATCGTTATCGTAACACAAACCGGCTTCCTTCACCCCTATTCCAATAAGAAGCTTTGAGCATTGTATCTGAAAACATTCTTGACCCTTTGTGAGCCCATGCTTTAATGAAACTGTCACCAAAACCTGAGAAACTGGATCCGCCCCCAATGAAAACGACTCCAACTTCCTGAGAAATTTACGGCAAATACTTTTTTCATCATTTCTGCTAAAAATTTTTAACAATATTGTTTCCTTAATTATAAATTATTTTGCATTTTCAATAGGAAAACGTACGCAGCAAAATAAAGCCGTCTAATTAGAGGAAAAAAATAAACGCTTTGATATAAAAATTGCAATAAGAACTTTATATTTGCTTACAAAATTATTAACGTAAACCAGAGCAAATTAGCGCAAACAATACAGTAGACCCTCGTTTTACGTGGGGGTTATGTTCCACGGAAATGCCGCATAAATCGGATCCGCGTAAATTTCCGCGTAATGGCTATAGGTTCCGTATATAAAAAAAAAAAAAACTACTTCATTCTAGCGATGAATAATTGTATAATGAGTTTAATGTGTACTGCATAAAGAAGACATAAATTAATTTCGTGTTCTGTTTATAAGGAGGAGCTGGTAACAATCATTAAGAATTTTTCTCTGTTATTCTTTGCAGAGCATTAACGCATCCATGACCACTTGCGTCATTTCCAAGATAGAATCTTCCTCCACTAACAAATCAGCAAGATCATGTCTATTGTCTAGAAATGGTTCAAAATTTTTAATGTGAACGTTTTCCGTTGTGTGCCACCGATGTCGGTATCCTCGATGGTTTTGGCCGCCTTTGTCACTCCTAAAAGCTCTTCTTCCAGTGAGTTCTGAACTGTGTGAGTTCAATAACTTTACTTCTGGAAAGAGTTCCGGAATCAATCGCATAAAATGTCTCCAGTGGCCCAACTCGATTATTAGCACGCCAAAATTTAGTTGATTACGCGTAATTTGCAATCTTTAGGAGTTAGGATTTTGAAAGAGAGGAAAATTTTATCTGTTTACATTGCTGCATCCGCGTAAAACCGAAACTCATCCGCGTAAAATAAAATAAAGGTGTCAAAGCTTAAACCGCGTATAATCGAAACCGCGCAAAATAAACCCGCGTAAAACGATGGTCTACTGTACTCCTTTTTTCAGAAGACGAACGGATCTGGAGATTGCCTTACCCTATTCTTGAACCATGAAGGGGTCATATATAGTAAATTCTCGATTATCTGCCGGCGACGCAGATACGGCTTATACGCGCATTTCACACTTTGAAAAAAAAAAAAAAAAAGCGTCAATGATTTATTGAATGTAGATACATGCACACATTTTAACTTAACAAATGCAATATCGATTTTTAAATCATCTGTCATTTTTTTCTTCCCTCCCCTTTTCAATGACATCAAACCTTCCGAAGTCAAAGAAACCTGATTTTTAGAAACTTGATTTTTAGATGTACATTACTCATTGCTTTAGATCAACACTGTTTTCTGATTTTGAGACCTTCACGACTAACTGCTTTAGACGCTACCCTGAGCACTTTTCTACACTAAGTACTGATTCTTAGATCTACACTACTGACGCGCGTACACGAGTGATCAGACCCGATCAAGACACGAGTGACTTGTTCGAAACAGTTCTCCTCCCTCCCCTATACTTTTTGAATTAACCTAGCGTTGATCTGTTTCAGAAATCTGTTTGCATGATTTGCTGTCATATTTGTGAAATATGTTTGCAATAATTAGTGACCAGCTTTTACATATATTTTTTTTCCATACACTGCTACCGTTTTTAGCAAAGTTTAAATATATAGGAGCGTTAATGATTTTTTTTTTTTAAAGCTATTGGCATACACTCTAGAATCGTTTTTTTTTTCTTTTACAAAAATTTTAACTGTTAAGTTTTTTTCTTTTTCTGTAGCATATGAAGCTTGTGCCTAGCTAAAAATTTCTATTTGAAACTATGAGGAGAGCGTTATGTTGTCAGTTTTTTCCCTCGTAATTTCCATCAAAGCTTTCCATAATACTGAGCATTTCTTAGATTCAATTAGATTTTTTTATTTATGCAATATTCTTCATTCATGCGATTATTCAAAGTAAAAAAAAACATTCCTGAAAACCAGTTATATTTTCTATTCTAAGAGAAAAAATAATCAATATTTTAAACCTCAAATTTGCAATGAATTTGATTTCTCTGAAAGAAAGATGGCAGGTAATAAATTTACAATGTAGCACTTTTTGCTTCTTTTGTTGCGTTTAAACAGTTTTTCCCAAGCAACGCTGTATTTTGAAAAGTTAATATTACAAATAATAATGATAATATATTTTTAATGCCACCATTGAAAATACACTGGTACATTTGGAGACACTACATAAACATTAAATGTGAATTTTAAACTTCCGATTTTAAACCCACTTTTAAAAAAAAATGCATCAAAAATGTATAAAATAATCATATATTTATATCTTTATGTTATCCCCCCCCCCCCATTCAATTATCTACAAAAGCAGTTTTCATTTAAAAAATTAAAAGGAGACAATGTTTTAAATTAATTTATTTTTAAATAATTAATAAAATAAATGAATAATGAAAAAATTATAAGAAAGTAAATTTTTAAACACATTATTGCTTTACTTTCATTAGCTGTTTCTTCTACAGATTTTTTGGCAAAAATTTACTCACTTCTTACGCAATGTAAAACAGAAAGCAGATCATTTAAAACAGGGCTTCGCAACCGGTGTGCCGCGGCACACTGGTGCGCCGCGATAATGAACCCGGTGTGCCGCTGTATTTTCGTAATTATTGAAAAAGAAAGAGCCTTGACGTATTTTATTTTTAAGTGACAACCGAATAGCGTTTGTATCGTTAAGTAACTTCTCAACTGACCCTTTCGATTATGTGCAATAAGACATACCCGACAAGGGGAGAGGCGGAATTTACTGCCCCACCTCTTTTAATCTTCTTGTGCAAGTCACAACTGTGATAGGAACAGGAGACCCTCGGGTTTGAAGTGATCCTATTACTTTCTGTTTTTGAAAACGGATTTAAATTTACACGAAATCAACTAATAATATAGAATTTTTCTAAATCTTTCGCAAACGGGAGTATCGTTCCCTCCTCCAGGAATTTTAGCCCCTGCTTTAGCTTTCGTTTTCCTCTTTTCGAGTTCCGATATTAATTTCCTTTTATCGTAGTTTCTCAGAACTCGGTTCTAAGACTTAGTAAAATAGAAATTAAAACCATGCACTGTTTCCTCCATCGTGAAGCTCTCATGGTAAGACTTACCAGATGAGCTGAAGTCAACTTTAGCCTAAGTGGTGAATTTCATAAAATTGATGCCGCGTAATTCTCGAATTTTCTCTATACTTAGTAAGGAAATGGGGGCAGTTCAACTTTTTCATGTAGAGATTCGCTGGATTTCAAGTGGTGAGTTACTATCAAAAATTTTTGAATTGAGGAAAGAGGTACGACAGTTTTTGATTTTAAAGAACGAAATGCAGTACGCCAGTTTGTTGCAAGACAAATATTGGCTGACAAAACTAGCGCACATGGCTGACATTTTTGAAAACCTTAACAAATTGAATCGGAAATCGTAGTACAAGGAGAGAATTGGGGTTACATGTATGGACAAGCCCAAACAGGTTCAAATCAAAATTTCAGCTGTGGAGAGAAGAAGTAGTTCGTGGCTCATTGGACATGTTCAAACGGACCGTCAACATGGTATGTGAAGAAAATGGCATGGAAGAAAAGCTGCTGAATGGGGTGTCAGAACATTTAGTCATATTTCAGGACACGTTTAAGCACTATTTCAAGAATCGTAACATGGAACAGTATGACTGGACTCGCGATCCATTCTCTTCATCTGCGGATGCATCACTTGAAGACCTTTCTCTGAAGGCACGAGAAGAATTTATGGACCTCAAGAGCGACCGTACTCTTAACTTAAGTTGAGCGAAGTGCCTCTGGACGAGTTTTGGTTCCTGGTAAAAAATGAGTATCCCACTATCTCTTGCCTTGCTATTGATGTGTTGCTACCATTTTCAACCACATATATTTGCAAACTCAGCCTCTCAGCCCTCGCACTTATAGAAAAAAAACAGTAAGAGATCATCTCTAAAGAGCCTGGATCAAGAATTTCGTTAGCTCTTTCCAGCATAGAGCCGAGCATCAAACGTCAAAAATTAGTGTCAATTGGAAATTAGGTGCTTAGTTTTAATTTCTTGCTTTCTTCTGTCTTAAAACATTATTTGATAAATCGTTTAACTGCAGTGTGCACTTTAATGACATGTTTGACAGAAATGCTTTGAAACATATGAAGCATAATTTTCTGTAAATAGCTATAGTTTTGTTGTTCATTATCAACCTCAATGCATTCGAAACATTTCTGCTTTCTAAATTTAAATACACTGCGTTTGTTTTAATTGTTTTATTCATATGAAAAAAGTCCACCTCCTCTCCTTCCCCGTCTTTTTATCAGTGAATGATAAAAACATTTCTATATTACCATTGCGAAATTAAGTTCAGTGTGCCCCGTTAATCTAGAAATTTCTTAAGTGTGCCGCAAAGTAAAAAAGGTTGAGGAGCACTGATTTAAAATATCAATATTAGCTAGTGTCGCCATCTGCTGTGAAAAGATGACGATTCAAAAAAAAATTTCGTCTAACAGCAATAAGGTCGTTATGCCAAACAGAAATTGCTAGCCATTTACTATCTTAGTCAGTCAAGCAATGATGCTCCGTAGACGTCGTAGAACTGTCAGGCACAATTTACCAAATAAGAACATTTTTGGGAGGTCACAGTAACCTTATGCGGCGCGAAGAGGGGGGAGGGCAAGGGAGGCAAATGTCTCATCACTTTCAAAAGTAAAGGGGTCTTGCCCATTCTCACTTTTTAGAGGTAAGAATTAATAATCGATTAAGGGGGTATTCTAGTCTAGTGGCTTGATTTTAAGGTGATTTTACGGGAAACGAAAAAAAAAAAAAACTTGCTATTTTCATTTATCTATTTTTATCAGTTTTTTATTGATACTTTAAAAGTATAAAAATGCATAATAGTGAAAAAAAGTCAAAATTGAAGTTGGTGGCGGCTGGCAAAAGTTGGTACTCTAAAAAAGGGAGGTTTCCTGGTTGACATGATTCCAATCCTCCAGGTGGTCTGAAACATATGTTAAAGTCACTTCTTATTAAACAAGAATGTATAATTGTCTTGACGTAACTGATTTTAAAATAAACTTTTTTTTTTTACAAAATGGCGTCGTTTTGAAAAAAAAAAGTTCAATTTTTGGCTCCCTTTTTGAACTTTGGTATTTTTCAAAATATAATAATAATCAAAAAATAACAAAACTCCTACGTTGAGGCAATTTTGATAGTACTAAAAAGTCTGTAACAAATTTCAATTAAATCGGTGCATTAGAACTTGAGATATATTGTCAACCGTATCAAAAAAAAAAACTATTTTCGAGAAAAACGCGTTTAAAGTTCGCAACCTCATTTCAGCAAGAGTTTATTTTAACAAAATTAACTGTAACTCCAAAAATAGTTAGAGTTTCCATAAATTCTCTTAATTAGAAACTTATTCTTAAAGGTCTAAACTTTGAGAATATGAAAGGGAAAAAAAATGATTTTTTTGAATTTCTAGACTAGAATACCCCCTTAAAAGATATTTTTTTACAGGGTGGATTGAATTTTTCCACCAAAGCAACAATTTAAAATTCCAAATAAATTCTAATCTTTAATTTTTCCCATCTTATTTTATAAAAATAGAATTTTGAATTGGAAGGGAAATGTCTGAGGTTTCAATCGTCCTGATTTTTGAAGCCAAAATCCATTTTTTGAGGGCCATAGAATCAAAAATATTAATGCAAACCAACTGTACAAGAAAAGAAGGAAAAAAGCTTCAGGGACCACGCCCCCTAACCTCACACACTTTTTTTGACCCCCCACTTTTTTGGAGCACCAGCTGCCTATGACAGTGACCTCCCATGACCGACCGTCGCCTCTGAGTCAGGCCCCAATATTTAAAACATTTTCAACGCGAAAGAAATAATGTAGGGGAATGTGGGGCAAAGTGAAATATAGTTAAGATAACAGATCTTTCTCAAATTGAACAAACTAGGATTTGTTTTTAAAATTATAGTACATAAAGAAAGAATATTATACTTTATGATAATACTTTCTTTGAAACTCTATTTCTAACTTTTGGCAGTTAAATTTAAGTCTCTAAGAAAAAAAAAGGTGGAAAAATTAACTTTTTTCATAGGGCTAAGTAAAAAATAAAATATTTTTCTAATGAAATATTTTCCATTTGTTTATAAAAAACATTTTTTATCAAATGAATGGGTAGATAAAAGGTTGAATGAATAACAAACGAATAATTTAATTAATTAATTAATATATGAAGAAAAATAAATGAGTGAATAAAATAGTGAATGAATAATAAAATAAAGGAATAAATGTGTAAATAAGTGAATTACACAAAATGAAGAAATGTAAATGAATTAATTTATTAATGAATAAGGGAAAAGTGGGTACAGTGAGACACAGTGAAACAACAGCATTCTCTTTTTCTGTTTGGATATTTCTAGTTTGGTAAAGTTCTGAAAAGATAAGTCGACTTACTGTAAACAATAATTACAGAAAAAAGGTTACTTTCAAGTATCATGTAAAAGAAATAAGTATGTCCTCATATGTAGTTTGAGCCCATTGAAGCAAAATATCTCCATTGTTAGTTGCACTGTGTTGAATAATGGTGTTAATTTTCTTTGCCTGAGAACAGCAGCAGTTGAGTTTATATTACACTATGCGAGAATAGTGAGATACCATTAATTCATGTCTCATTGCTCCAGGGGCGTTTTATATTGAAAAGCCAAGGACGTATCCAGCTCGAAATAGAAGGGGAGCAGACCCGTTATTCAAGCGATCATGGGGGTCAATTCCTCTCCTCCAAGATTCTAAGAAATAAGTAATTATGCATTTTGTTGTTTTTTCATATAAAATGCCTTGCATTTGAGTATACATGGTGGCCCCCTTTCCCTATGTATAATGCGCCCATGACCACTACAAAACTTGTTAAAATGAACTCCGGAAGGCAAAATAATTACTCCGGTTGCTCAGGTAATCTTAAGTGTACATCGTCGGCACCATGTCAATCTAACGAATGTGAAAATTGGCGCTTTTCAGAAGAGCCAAAACATTAAAATTTTTCCACCTGACACGTCATTTTCAGTATTTTAATTTTTGTGGATAACTTTAAGTATAAAACTGTCGCTTGAAGTTGTTATGACCAGTAGATATCCCTTTTTGAGTACTACGGCAAACCATCGAATTTGAAAAACACGATTCGCGATTTTTCTCATTCGTTAGTGTAATATGGTGCCGATGACATAACCGATATTTTTTTATTTCTTTTTTTCATTGACTATATTGTTACAAATTCTGTAAATAGTAATTATTGTAGTAACGTAACCTGTAAATAGTTTCCCGTAATGAATATACAACCCCTTAACATATGGCTAAAGTATACAACCCCCTATTCTTTTTTTCTTATTTCATTCACTGATTTTATCAATGAAAGTGTAGTTGTAGAACGTTGTAGCATTTTCTGGAATATTTCAGAGATTTCTTTTCGGTGTGTATATAAGCCGTTAGCGATGGATAAACAGTTTAGTTTCGATTGAGATTTCGAACTGAGAGCGTTTTTGCTCTGTTTATTGCGAGGCATTTCGCTGTGTTGTTTTCGTATTTGGAAGTAAATACGTGTGTAAACGTTGAGTTTACGGTGTTGTGTGATAGTTGCTTAATTGCTGATGAATAATTTAGCAGTTGTTGACGATCTTTCCTGTACATAGTGTAAATAAATTTCCTGTGCTTTTATCAAGAACTGTGTCTTCATTTCAAGAAAGTGGAAGTCGCACCGAATCCGTTACAATTTGGCGCCCAACGTGGGGCCTCTTCTGGACTTTCTTGGAGTAAGTGTGACTTTGGACATTTTTTCCATAAAGACTGTTTGAATTTATAGACTTTGTTTTTATGGTGATTACTCGCGCAATGGATGATCAATTAAAACAACTTCTGGCAGCAATTAATGCTGTGAAAAGTGACTTGACCGAAAGTTTGGCGACTAACCAAGAACAGTTAAATAGTGATTTAACTGCTAAAATTACTACAAGTCAAGATGAAATAAAAAGTGACCTAACATCGATAAAAACAATGATGGAGAATCAACTAACCGCAATGGGAGATAAAGTTGATGCTCTGGAAGAAAAATTTGATACTGTGGAAAAGCGTATCGCCAATGTGGAAAATAAGTTGGAAGAAGAATACAAGAAATTTACTTCATTTAAGGAAGAAATAATTAAAGACACAAGAGGAGATTGGCGACCGCGGAAAGCAGCTCTGTACAGTTTTGCGCTCCCACATCTGTTGCTCGACCGTCCATTAAACTGGCCACATTTGATGGGAAAAGTTCGTGGCAGGTGTACAAGACCCAATTCATGATAGTGGCGGAAGCGAACGGATGGGACTCTGCTACCAAGGCCTGTCATCTTGCAGCATCCCTGAGAGGTGACGCAGCGGACATTCTTCAGACCCTTCCGGACAGCCAGCGCCTGGATTTCGCCGCCCTCACATCTGCGTTGGAGCTTCGCTTCGGTGAGAAGTGCCAGAAAGATTTCAGCCGACTCCAGTTGAAGTCCCGTTTCCAGAAAACCGGGGAAACCCTGCAAGAGCTAGCGGCGGACATCGAGAGACTGTCTCATCTTGCTTTTTGCGACTGCCCTGCGGATGTTCGAGACAACCTGGCACTCAACTACTACATCGACGGGGTTCGAGATCCGGAAATCCAGAAAGCTCTACGGATGGCGGATGTCAAAGACCTGTATTTTCTGTTGTGTATGCGATGAGATACGAGGCCGCCCAAGAAGCAGCCCGTGTGGATCGCCATCTAATCCGGACTCAGGAAGCTGATGAGTCTGATTCCAGGTCGTCCCACCTCGCTGAACTTGAGAGACAACTCGGTGACTTGACAAGACATCTGAGCAGCATAACAGCCCAAAAGAAACAACAGCAGAAGTGCTGGAAATGCGGTAGTGAAGGACACCTGCGAAGGAGTTGTCCGGCTCGCCAAGCTACGCGAGGGAAGGAAATCACCACCACCAGAGCTCTGCAGATTTCCTCTTCTAGTAGTGGCAGTGATATACTTTTCCTTTACGCACATGTAAATGGGAACCCCTGCAGACTGATTGTCGACACTGGAGCCAATGTGACAATCATTAGGACAGATGTGGCTCGTGAATTTGGATTGAAACTGCTGTGGACATCGCCACGCGTAAGTCTCCAGACTGTGACAGGTGACAAGATCGAGATTGACGGTAAAGTGGACTTGGAAATAGTGTTTGGGAATGCCACCTACCATCATACGGCATTCGTCGCTAATATCACGGACCCCTTCATTCTCGGATTGGACTTTTTGAAGAAATATGACTTCACTCTCGACTTCAAGACTAATGAGCTACACTCGATGAGAGAAGACATAGCCGTTTTCCCTGCAGAAAGTGATGTAAAATCCGCTCATCAAATATTAGCCCAAACAGATTTATCGATTCCCTCAAGGTCAGAATCATTAATACCTGGCTCCCTTGAAGAAAGCAATAGTTTTCGATTTGGACTCATTGAATACCCTAACCTAAGCAATAACCTAAAAGGAGTGCTGGTAGCATCTACGCTTGTGGACCTTTCCAAGGATATAATTCCTGTAAGAGTCGCCAACGTGAGTGAAAGGCCAAGGAATATTCGGAAAGGTGAAGTGTTAGCAACTTGTACTCCAGTAAACTGCATCATTAGAAGAATCAATTCCCCCGAAACTGTGTCTTCTGAGTCCTTGACATCGAAGTTAACTGGGAGTGCGCCATTATCGAAAGATCAAAGAACTGCTGCGGAACAATTGGTGGACGACTTCAAGCATCTGTTTTCCTCTACATCGGAGGATAATGGCCGTACGAATTTAACGCAGCATAGGATTTACACTGGAGAACATCCCCCTATTAAACAGCATCCAAGACGACTACCGTTCGCTAAGAAGGAAGAGGTTGAAACCCTCCTGAAAGAGATGAAGGAGAATGATGTAATCGAACCTTCATCCAGTCCTTGGGCCTCTCCCATCGTCTTGGTCCGAAAGAAAGATGGCTCCACCAGATTTTGTGTCGATTACCGACGGCTGAATGAAATCACCAAGAAAGACAGTTACCCTCTTCCACGGATAGACGACACCTTGGACACTCTTTCCGGACACAAGTGGTTTTCGACCCTGGACTTGAAGAACGGCTACTGGCAGGTTGAGATACACCCTGATGACCGAGAGAAGACAGCGTTTACAACTGAACAAGGCTTATGGCAGTTTAAAGTGATGCCCTTCGGCCTCTGCAATGCACCAGCTACGTTCGAGCGTCTTATGGAGACAGTGTTAAGAGGACTTTCCTACGAATCCTGTCTGGTCTACTTAGACGATATCATCATCGTGGGACGCAGTTTCGAAGAACATCTGGCAAATCTTAGGAAGGTGCTGCAAAAGCTTAAAGAAGCCAATATGAAGTTAAGCCCGTCCAAATGTAATTTGTTCCGCCGGGAAGTGAACTACCTTGGTCACATCATCTCTTCTGAAGGTGTACAAACCGATCCAGAAAAGGTATCTGCGGTCAAGAGTTGGAGTCGTCCCGAAAACATCCATCAGCTGCGAAGTTTCCTGGGGCTCTGCACGTACTACAGGAAGTTTGCGAAGGGTTTTTCCAACATTGCACGACCTTTGCATAAACTGACGGAGAGCAAGCAAAAGTTTGAATGGTCCAAAGAATGCGAAGATGCATTTCTACGACTGAAGGAGGCTTTAACATCAACGCCTATTCTCTCTTACCCTCAGCCTGGAAAATCCTTCATCCTAGACACTCATGCGAGCCACGAAGGCATCGGAGCTGTTTTATCCCAAAAAATTGACGGAAATGAACATGTCATCGCTTACTGGAGCAAATGCTTATCAAAGTCGGAGCGAAATTACTGCGTCACCAGAAAGGAGTTACTGGCCTTAGTGAAAGCTGTAGAACACTTCCATCATTACATCTACGGCCGAAAATTTCTGCTTCGGACAGATCATGCCTCATTAACTTGGCTTTTGAACTTCAAAAATCCGGAAGGCCAGATAGCCAGATGGATACAGCGGCTCCAGGAATATGACATGGAGATCAAGCATCGAAAAGGGTTATCTCACGGTAATGCTGACGCTTTATCAAGGAGACCCTCTCCTGAGAACTGCCACTATTGTTCCCGAATCGAGAAACAGTATGGAACGACTAGCCCTACCGCCTATCAGGTGACAGTGACTCCAACATCATCAGAACCTGATCCATGGAGTGATGACCAAGTTCGAAAAGATCAACTTGAAGACCCCGACATAAAACCAATTTTAGAGTTCATGGAAAGTGACAGTTGACGCCCTAGCTGGCAGGACGTTTCCATCTTCAGTCCTGCAGCAAAAAGATACTGGGCTTTATGGAACTCACTCCATTTACGGAACGGCGTGCTACACCGGAAATGGGAATCTGACGACGGCAAAACATCTCAGTTACTACTTCCCCGATCAAGGATTTCAGATGTTCTGAAAGAAATACATAGTAGTGCGACTGGAGGACATTTTGGTGTCTTGAAAACCCTCAATAAAGTTCGGGAGCGCTTCTTCTGGAGCAAGGCGAAGGATGACGTGGAGAAGTGGTGCCATTCTTGTGACGCCTGTGCTGCTCGTAAAGGACCGAAGAAGAGAAGCAGAGGGAAGCTACATCTGTACAACGTTGGAGCTCCTTTCGAACGAATTGGGATCGACATCCTGGGTCCTCTACCAAGAACTGCTGATGGGAACAAATACATTCTTGTTTCCATCGACTACTTCACCAAATGGCCGGAAGCATATCCCATTCCAGATCAAGAAGCTACCACCGTAGCAGAGACTCTAGTCCAACATTGGATCTCGAGATACGGAACACCTTTGCAGATTCATTCCGATCAAGGGAGGAATTTCATCTCTGCTGTGTTTAAGGGCCAATGTCAAATTTTCGGAATTGAGAAAACTAGGATAACACCACTACACCCACAATCGGACGGCATGGTGGAGAGATTTAACCGCACAATCCTGAATAATCTCTCACTTATGGTCTCCAGAAATCAACAGGATTGGGACAAGAAGCTACCTTTGTTCCTGCTGGCCAATCCCAGTGCTATCCACGAGACTACCGGATATGCCCCATCTCAAATGCTCTTCGGACGAGAGCTTCGGCTACCTTGTGATCTCGTCTTCGGTCGTCCTCCGGATGCGCCTGCATCGCCTGAGGAGTACATCCAGGATCTCCAGGCCCGGTTGGAAGACGTTCATAACTTCGCACGATAGCGAATCAACATCGCGGCGGAGAAGATGAAGACCCGATACGACACAAGGTCTACTGGACATGAATTCAACGAAGGCGACAAGGTTTGGTTATGGAATCCCATCCGACGGAAAGGTCTG
This sequence comes from Uloborus diversus, assembly GCF_026930045.1. Taxonomy (NCBI): domain Eukaryota; kingdom Metazoa; phylum Arthropoda; class Arachnida; order Araneae; family Uloboridae; genus Uloborus; species Uloborus diversus. The sequence continues at coordinate 155,079 of NW_026558376.1, forward strand.
TCACCCAAACTGCAGTCGCATTGGGATGGACCCTAAAAAGTCCTTAACCGACTAAATGACGTCGTAGTTAGGATCCAAAAATTACCTAATGCAAAACCTAGAGTTGTACATTATGATCGGTTAGCCTCATACTATGACCATAGTTCATGAGTATTACGTAAACAACCATGGTTGATAACATAAAAGTTGTAGATAATTTTTTTTGCTTTTAATGTTTAGTAATATTTCTCGTTATTATTGTGTTTCCTATGCATTATTGGTTATTATTTAATGTGTGTATTTGTGAACTTGTGATAGAAGTTTGCACCCTTTCTGGGGATTGTACTGCCCGGGACGTGCAGTCCTTGGGAAGGGGGCAATGTTACAAATTCTGTAAATAGTAATTATTGTAGTAACGTAACCTGTAAATAGTTTCCCGTAATGAATATACAACCCCTTAACATATGGCTAAAGTATACAACCCCCTATTCTTTTTTTCTTATTTCATTCACTGATTTTATCAATGAAAGTGTAGTTGTAGAACGTTGTAGCATTTTCTGGAATATTTCAGAGATTTCTTTTCGGTGTGTATATAAGCCGTTAGCGATGGATAAACAGTTTAGTTTCGATTGAGATTTCGAACTGAGAGCGTTTTTGCTCTGTTTATTGCGAGGCATTTCGCTGTGTTGTTTTCGTATTTGGAAGTAAATACGTGTGTAAACGTTGAGTTTACGGTGTTGTGTGATAGTTGCTTAATTGCTGATGAATAATTTAGCAGTTGTTGAAGATCTTTCTTGTACATAGTGTAAATAAATTTCCTGTGCTTTTATCAAGAACTGTGTCTTCATTTTAAGAAAGTGGAAGTCGCACCGAATCCGTTACAATATTATACATTCATCTTTCAAACTATATACAATTCAAATTTGATATCATTTGAAGAAAATATGTTTACAGATTCTTTTAATGTCAAGTAAACATTTTTAAATTCCTTTGATTTATTTCCTTTTTCAAATGGATTATAAAACCCCTTCAAGGAAACCCTTACTTGCTCTTTGTATAAAAATTAATTACTTAACAAAAAAACTAAAATATTTTATAAGCTTTCTACATCCTCTCAAGGACGATGGCGCACACCCCTCAAATATACGAAGTAACCCCTCAAGAACGAGACCCCCCTCCTCCAAATGGAACCAGAAACCTTTTTTCAATCACGCCCCCTCCCCCTAAAAATTTCAATGGCGCAAACAACGACGTAACCCCCCCCCCACCCTCCTGGACACCCCTGTTCATAAAAACTAACTCACTTTGGAAAAATTAAAAGAGCATTTAAAATTTTCATTGTTGAGAAATTGACATGGTCGCCATATTTTGGGTGATTATTCTATTACTCTAGCAGCGTCAGCAAAGTAGTGAAACATTAACGCCTAAAAGCCTATGGCATCAAAAATAAACCGGTCACAACCATTCGCTGCAGAATTTTAAGTCGTTCGTCCATGTCACTGATGCTTTACTGCACTTTACTGACAAAATATCGTATGCTGAAAATTGGTGTTCATTAACATAAAATACTCCTTCTACACTGTTTTTTTTTTTTTTATCAAGCAGTAAAAGTATTATTCCATGTTATTTTTATTGCTAGACTATTTACTAAGTCGTTGCATTTATTCTAGTCCAGAGTATTTTTATATTTGAGGAACTTATTTTTCGTTCGGTGTAATTATTCTATTTACACGATGTCTGCCATTTTCAACTGTTTCAAAGGGGAAGAATCTTATTGCATTTTAACGCTGTTTTTTAATGTTTGCGATGAAGATATATTCATGAATCAAATTGAGAGCGAGGAAATAATAGAATGTATTCATAGTCCAGTCAATAGATACATTTTACCTTGCAAAAAATGGGGTCAAAGATTTTATTTTTTTAATTTGTACATATTGGTGCCGACATGGAAAAACCAAGTTATCCAACATGAAAGACCCCGGGAGAACTTTTGGGGGCCGAAAAACCACAAAAATTTATGACTTTTTTTGTTTTTTCCAAAATATCTCCGAAATGGTTCAACTTAGAAAAAAGTTTTAAATATAAAGTTTAAAGAACATAAAATTTCCTACAACTTTTGTATTTACAACTTTTTTGTAGCACAAATAACAAGCTTGATATAGCTCTTTGAAAATAGGCAGTTTTCCTCCACTCCGAAAAAAAAAGCTTTCACACCGAAAGCAAGGCGTCATAATTATTAGAACTTGAAGAGAAACTTTAGTTTCAGAGAGTTTATCGACAGTTAGAGTAGTTTGAGTTTCTTGCTCCACCCCCCCCCCCCCCCCCCGCTGGACACAGAGTAGCATTTCTGGCTGACAGATTAGTTCCCACTAGACTCCAAAAACAAACGATGTATTATGAAACTGAAATACATATATACACATTCATTTAAAGCACATACGACTATGCAATAATAAAAAAGAAAAAAAAAACCTTCCCCACTGCTCACGAAGTAACTTTTCTGATCTGACAGAAGTAGTCTTCATCAGACTCCAATAATAGATGATAAATTGCTGTTTATAACTGGATTGCACAATATATACCTTCATTTGAGGGATGTAATTCGTACATTCTAGTCTAATTATTGCAAACAAAGATGCGATTTTTAAATATTAATGTGAAGGAATGAATATTAGGCAGCTAATAAGCAAACAATCAACACAGTCATGCATCCTATGCTCTGATACAATAATAATAATAAACCCTCCCCCACCGCTCACGAACTAATATTTCTAGTCTGACAGAGGTAGTCTTCAGTCAGACTCCAATAACATATGATTTATATTGCAGTTTGTAATTGAATTACATAATCTTCTCATTCATTTAAAGCACATAATTCGTACCATCTATTCTATTACAAGTGAAAATGCAATATTCGAAAATATAAATGTGAATGAATAAATATTAGGGTGATAATAAGCAAACAATAGACATAATAATGCATAAATAAAGGTACAATAGTAATACGTAATGAACACTTTCAAAAAATTCTGCAGGAACTGACTTTTTGAGGCATGAAAAACTCAAAAGAATTACCTTTCAAAATGAAAATCCAACTGTAGAAGCTTAATACAGATTAATTACAGACAGAATAATACAGATCTAAATTACAGAGAGATTCATTCGACCTTAAAGCAAATAGAGAAAGGACAACAAAATACGCTGTTTATCTTCTTCGAAGCCGTTTTGAAGGTCCAGGTTCTCCTGGTTCAGAATCTGTAGATGGTAGAAAGAAGCTGTGGTCCTTTAATTGTTCATCTCCTTGTTGCGGTAATTCCAAAAGCTCCTGGAACAAATCATCTTCTTCAGCAGTCTCATCCAAAGATGAAATTTCTGCAACATTTTCACAATTTGTGCCACTGCAGTGTTTGCACGTGCTGGAGCATTTTAAACCTGCCTTGTGACAAGAACAGGCTCTAGTACAATTTTTCTTGCAGGTTTAAGGTACAATCTTCAAAAGATTCTGAATAACTGAATCTCTTATCGTGTCAACATGCATTAGACCTTGCGTTCTGCATTCCCAACCCCACTTCTCTGGATCAATTATGTTGCCCAACTTTGAATTTGGTGGTAGAACCGATATGAGTGATAACGTGAAGCATCCCCCCCCCCTCTCCGCACGTTGGAGGTAGCCCTGTATTAGTTTTATAAAAAGATTAAATTGCAAAGTATCCAAAGATAGGTTCAAATACTTTACGTCACCTGTGTATAATATTTGCAAAATGTTTTCTCCAGCTGCAGCTGAGGCTTCATGATGACAGATTGGGTCCCTAAATACTTCAATAGCTTCCTTAATTTCAGGAGTTTTTTTCTTTTTTAACTATTTTGTACAACTTAATTTTGCCTTGGCCAAAGATTGCCGAAGTCGTATCACACCCACTAAACGCATGGATCAAAAGAATATTGCTGGGGTCAAACTTAAAAGATTTAGTGGGGAAAAAAATCACAAGTATTCCCTCTTCCAGGTTTTAAAAAGAGCAAGTTGCTGAAAGGCTGTCCTAAAGCTGTCATCAGCACCAACAGATCTACATCCTCTCGCCCACTATAACAAACTTTTCAATTTCTTTTGCCTTTGAAAGAGCAGTAAGTAAGTCGGCATCATCTTGAGTCTGCCTGACTTCAATGCCACACTCTTCGAAATATGTCTCAAGAAGTTGAATAAGACTATTCTTGTTGTTATAATTTGCCAGAAATCTTTCTTGAGGAATTTAGTTAACATGTTAGGTTCAACCATTACTTCAAGGGAAGATATTGATTGCTCATTGATATAGTATTTGTGACAGGCAGTGTGAATTGTCACTTCTTTTAAGAACTTCAAAAAACGCTCATGTTCTTCATTTTGCCGTTTTGCGCTGCATCTTTGAAGATTTTCTATTCCCTTCTCCTTTACAATCTTTATTTCGCATTCACGCAAACTGATTTCGCAAATAATAATAATAATAATAATAAAACACCTTGGTCAGGCGTATTCATTTCTAGGGAAAAAATTGTAATACAGAACACACAAATTGATAAAACATACTCTGGCCCAAACGCTGAAGTTACCAACATGAGTAGCTATTGAGTCGATTCATCTCATTTGGAGAAAAAAAAGGGGGGATGGAATGGGGGTGTTTTGTTTAAGTTAAAGGGAACGGAGGCATTTACCCTCAGCTGTGAAAGACAAATGATTTCCAAGGTCAGACTGCCGGCGTTTCTCCGTTTTTCCTCCGTTATCCGATGTGCTTTCACGCACTTTACTGAGGGGGTTCAGAAAAAGTGTGACTTTCAAGAAGCTGTAACTCGCTTGCTTTTCATGCTACAAAAATGTTGTAATGACAAAAGTTGAAGGAAATTTAATCCTCTTTAACATTTGCGTTGGAAGTTTTTTTGTAATTTTAACCATTTTTGAGATATTTTGAAAATACTACAAAAAGTCACAATTTTTGGGGGGTTTTCGGCCCCCAAAATTTCTCCCGAGGTCTTTCGTGTTGGATAACTTGGTTTTTTCATATTGGCACTAGTATACACAAATTTAAAAAATAAAATCTTTGACCCCATTTTTTGTAAGGCAAGCCCGTTTTTTTCTACCTATTGACTGGACTATCAAGAGAAGTGTAAAACCTATAAAAGTCCAGTGCAGTGCCTTACTTCGCCGAACAGAGTTGTAGTAAATTATGCAGACATTAGAATCAACCAGGAAAATTTTGAAATGTCGGGTCTGGTTATAGAAGTAATCACCCAATGAAAAGTAAGAGTCATTTATAAGCTGATAGTTTTGATTATTTTTCGTTTTATTTTTATATTTACTGCATTTTATGATTTTGCATTTAAATTATATTTATTTAGTTTTATTTTATCTTTTAGAAGATCTGTTATTTGATGAAGCCAGGTGCTTTTATTTTATATGTAGATAATGATCCCTCCTCATATCATAGTTTAATATTGGAAGCTGCTGAGAATTTTAAATTTCAAACGGTTTTCCGTCCCCTGTGGTTGCATTATGTTAATGAGCTATTCAGAGTTGCAAAATTTAGCTATGCTAATTGTTTTGAAACAAAAATAAAGGCTCATATTTTACAGAAGCCAGTCGAAGTTTCAAGTTGTTTACTTAAGTGATTCAAAAACAATGGCTTGTATTCAAGGAAATAGGCAAAGCTGTTGCTTTGATGAAACAGATGCAAACAAAAAGCTGAAACAGAATCACATTCACGAAATACACAAAAAATGTTGCTGGGAAATAAACATTTTTCAACATTAGAAAATTTTTAAAAACGGAGAAATATGTACCTTTCCCGAAAACCCATATTTACCACTTAATCTGCCGCCCACTTGGTATCACACTGAAGCAAATGCGTGTTTTTATTGTCAAAATACACTTGAAGATTGTAGTTGCAATAATCGTGATCTGTCATATGCTGAGAATTATTCCATGCAAGACCCGATTTTTTGGAACCCTAACTGTGATGACCAATCAATTCCCGTTATTGACCTTGAAAAGAAGTCATTGTCGAGCTTTTCTTCGGAGTCAAGTCCACCATTTAATCATGAGACGGGTAACTTTTATTGTGATGATGTAACGATTGAAAGTTCTGATCAGAGGGATATATTTGAAGATGATTTGGAAAATTATAATCATGATTTGGAAAATTATAATGATTTGGAAAATTATAATCTTAGTGATTTTTCAAATGACAGTTCTGATTTCGGAACGACATCAGAAGATGATGTTGAAAACTATAGTTATGATTTTTTGGAATTTGCAAATGACAGTTTCAATTCTGGAATTATATTTGGAGACTGATGAAAATAAGTGCATTGTCCAATTTGCAGCTCTAGCGCTCGAATACGCTACCTTGCGGTGATTTACAAAATTAAAGAAAAAGGTTAAACTTTGCGTTCCACGTGTGTCTGTTGGTAAACATAGACAGCTTGTTTATGAGTATTTATTGACGCATTCGATGTGTCTGAGATTGCTTTCAGCAACAGAAATTGTTTCCTCCCGTAATGATATTCTCGAGCTTCTTAAAAGAATGTTAGTTTTCATTATTTTCCTCTAAATTGTGAGTTGATTGTCGTAAATGACGAAATCCTAAACACAAGAAAACTCTGGATTAACACGCATTTGCATGAAATTAAAAACAAAGATGCTGTTCGAAGCTTTTTTTTTTTGAAAGAGAATAACGTTATACCAAGTAAAATTTTTATTTTGTTTTGTGTAAATTTGTAAGAATGTTTTTTTTTCCCTTAAGCTCGAAAGAAGGATTTAATAACATTAGCGGAATAATTCGAGCTTTCGTCTCCGCCTAGTTTAAAAATAAATAATTTAACTAACCTTATTTTACTGCAGCATTTGGTTGGAATGGACAGTTTGCAAACTATTTTCTTGAATATATTATCGCAGAACGAAATGAAAAATGTTTAACCGAAAAAGAAATTTGAAGCAAAAACAAAAGCCGAGAATTTTTATCAACAAAATAGTGTGCCAACTGTACTTTATTGCTTTAATTCTCAGCTGAAGAGTTTCACCAAAAATCTGTTTAGGGTTATAGTTTTAGTTATAGGGGTTCTAAGTTTTAGTATTGTGCGAGCAAAGAACCTTCGGCGAGATTTCGCATGTCAGTTAAACCATTTTAATTTTTTATCATGACTGGAATAAAATGGTAGAAAGATTACAGAATTCTATAAGCTAAAAGAAATAATAGTAGATCAATTAAAAAGAAAAGTACCACCATATATCCGTGAGAATTTTGCTGATGATTTGCATAGCATGACAGATTTAAATCATAATTCAGAAATTAGAAATATACCAAACAAAATTTTTAAATTGACCGATTCGGCGATTTGAGAAAAATAGCTCAACTACAAATGCAAAACAATTAGCGCTAGCCAAGCAAGGCAAAGAAGTATCATCATATTTTTATAATAATTCGTAATGTCATATAATTAAATTATGTAGCATTGATTGTTATTCTTGTCAGTCTTATGGCCACACGAAAATGTAGTTTCATCAAGAATTGATAAATATCGAATTCAACATAGTGGAAATGGCTGCTTAGAACTACGAACTACGTAATTTGCATTAATTTTTGACATTTTGTAATGCTTCTTGAATTCTCATTTCTTTCTACTTGGGCCAGAATATCCCACAAGACTTTAAAAATTAATTTAAAAAATAAAACAAAAAAATCATGCATACAAACAAAAATTACTAGGCTTATTAGCATTTTCTACGATACGGCATGCGTTTGTTTTACCTTTCTCATCCGCTATTAGACGATGGCTCCAGTGCCCCCTATAGTTTGTTGTTGTTGTGAATGAAGTTGATGTGGAAAATTATAATCTTAGTGATTTTTCAAACGATTGTTTTGGTTTCGGAACGACATCAGAAGATGGTGTTGAAAAATATAGTTATGATTTTTTGAAATTTGCAAATGACAGTTTTTATTCTGGAATTATATATTTGGAGACTGATGAGAATAGGTGAATTGTCCAATGAAGATGATGTAGGAAATTATAATCTTAGTGATTTTTCAAACGACAGTTTTGATTTCGGAACGACCAGAAGATGATGTTGAAAAATATCATTATGATTTTTAGCCTACTTTCCCAGTAAAAGTCAGAAAAAGAAGAAAAAAGCATGAAAGAAGGCTTAATGCATCTTAAAAATATCGCGAAAAATAAAAAAAGTCAAAAATGAATTAAATAAGTAAATAAATATCGGAAAATTAAAAATTGGAAAGTAGGGTATTGAGATGGGGAAAAATGTCTGCCGGTCTGTCCCCCCCTAATAACTTTTGAATGAATTGTCCGATTCGAACAAACTTTTTTTTGTTCGAAAAATCTCGGCGAGGAAATCTCATTCCCATGTTTCACTTTTTGATTTGAACTATTTTTTGTTCAATTTTGAGCAGTTCAAAAAAACTTAACATTAGCAACTACGGGGAAATTCAAGGCAATTCCGAACTGTGAGGCGAATTTGCTTCAAAAAAACTTTGTAGGAAAAAACTTTCGATGGAAAACTTGTATATATAATATCTTTTTGATTTGATCAATTTTCCGTTCAATTTTGAACAGTTCAAATCCCTCAACATTAACGCCTACGGGGAAACTAAAAGTCAATGTAGTTTCCGTACTTGAAGGCGGATTTACTTCAAACAAATTTTGTTGGAAATAGCTCTTGACGTCAAACTCCAGACTTCGAGAATTTAGGGGCACCTGACTCCGACTCCTGTGCCCGACAATTAATCGGACTCTGACTCCCCGACTTCGACTCTGGCTTCGTAGCTTTGGCAAAAAATTATACACGGGGGACAAATGACTGACTCCGATTCTTGGATATTCGACTCCGACTCCTTTATCTCAAAATGAGATTGACTCCGACTGCGACTCCGCAGCTATGGTTTTAACTGAAATAATTATAGTTCATATGACTTGTTTCTATTTTCATGCTAAAGTTTTAATTTAAGTATTCAGTTTTCGGCGAATAAACTCGAAGTCATTTATGTTTCTACATAAAGATATGCGCAGACAATTTTTTTTTTTCCTTTTTTGACAATGAAAATCATTTCTTTACGTTGATATTTTATTGTTTTTATTTATTTTGGTAAGTGCATTAATTCATTGAAAAAATTATTTTTAGCAAAGGGGAAAAAGAAACGATTTTTTTTATGATGTATTTATTTTAATGAGCTTATTAATTTTAATTATTTGCGATTTTAGCTATTTTTGAGAATATTGATCATTTACTAGAAAGTAGTACGGGTATATGGGAAAGTAGGCTCGTTTAGTTCTAGATGGAACTTCTTGTTTGGAATTTACAAATGACAATTTTGATTCTGGAATTATATATTTGGAGACTGATGAAAATAGGTGAGTTGTCCAATGAAGATGATGTAGGAAATTATAATCTTAGTGATTTTTCAAACGAATTTTGGTTTCGGAACGATATCAGAAGATGATGATGTAAAATATAATTGTGATTTTTTTGGAATTTACAAATGAGTTTTGATTCTGGAATTATATTTGGTGACTGATGAAAATAAGCAAATTGTCCAATGTAGATGATGTGATAAATTATAATCTTAGTGATTTTTCAAACGACAGTTCTGATTTCGGAACGACATCAGAAGACGATATTGAAAAATATAATTATTTGATTTTTTGTAATTTACAAATGACAGTTTTGATTCTGGAATTATATTTGGAGACAGATGAAAATAAGTAAATTGTCCGATGACGTTAAAAATACTCCTAGATAAATTCAATTTCTTGGAGTCTTGAGTACAAATTTTATTTTGTTTCGGTGCGTCTGATTATGGAATCAAACAAGAATACAAGCAATCAATATTTTTGGTCTGGAAAATTTGTATTTTTCGATTAACTGAACGTTCACAGTAGTTTAGATTAATTTACATCTTTGAGATTATCTGATTGTCCTTTAAGCTATTAATTTTGAGAAATTATCAAAATAATTCGTTCTGTAAAATTTGGCTTTTTCAATTAACTGAACATTTACAATAGTTTAGATTAATTTAAATCTTTGAGATTATCTGCTTGTTCTTTAAGCTACTAATTTTGAGAAATTATCAAAATAATTCTTTCTGAAAAGTTTGGCTTTTTTAATTAACTGAACATTGACTAAATTAATTTACATCTTTGAGATTATCTGCTTGTTCTTTAGGCCATTAATTTTGAGAAATTATAAAAATAATCCGTGCATTCATTTTCTTAAGAGATCAACGAGAGAAGATCTCTAGAAATAAGATAACAACTTTGTTTTCGTTTTTTTTTCTTCTATTTCAATAGAGCAAACAAAACGTCTAAAATATTTTGCATTCACCACTTTTAATTTAGAGAAGTGAACCAATTAATAAATAAACAGCACTTATTTATTAATGATGGTCATTTCAACATTGAACCTGTGGTTCTATTATGTTACTTGTTTTAATCGTGCAATAAAAAATATGTGCACCATTAAATTGTGTGGAAGTTTTAATGTAGTGTTTCATTGTCGATTTTAAAATCTTGAGATGCATGTATTATATTTAAATTGTGCTGTGGATAATTATACCAGAATCGTATGCATCATTATGTCCCCCCCCCCGTTTTCTCTCTTCATAGAGAAGGGTTTAAAGGTAGAGAGAGAGTACAGACCTTCAATTGTCAAAACAAGGAGAAATAAAAAATAAAAAAAAATGAAAGAAATCAGGTTTCTTTCTGCTGTTTCATAAGAAATGTGTCTCCCATTCGTCGAATTCGAATCATGTGACTTAATTTCTTTGCCTCAGCTTTCCCTGAGCCAATGATTGGACTTGCTCTATCCAGTTACTATTATCTACTCTGAGTTTATCTATACCGATGTATCGTCGGCACCATGCTGAACTAACGAATGTGAAAATTGGTACTTTTCAGGAGAGCCAAAACAATAACTTTTTTCCACCTATCGTGTTTAGTTATTTTCAATGGTTTAATTTTTATAGATAACGTTAAGTAGCCAGTAGGTAGCCCTTTTTGAGTACTACGGCGAATCATCAAATTGAAAAAACGCTATTAGCGTTTTTTCACATTCGTAAGTCAGAAGTGATGCCAACGATATTGTCAAGTTTCTGAAATTATATAATGAGGGTCCATTAAAAATTATACTCTAACAAAAATTGACGAGCTTGCTTCAGAAAAAAGAGAACTCCAATTTCATTGTCAAAAAGTCTTCATTTGAGCATGAAACACCAATCCACGTTTTTAATTTTATATTTTAATACCTCCCCTTGTATCTTTTTTCATTACAGCTAAGGAAGAGAAGTCTTGAAAATTGGAAAAAAAAAAAAAAAAATAGAATGTGACTTGGTGTTTTCAGCTCAAATGCAGATCTTCTGACAGCTGAAATTTGGAGCTACCTCCGTTTTTCTGCAAGCCCATCAATTGTAAAAACAGAAAATTTCTTAGAAGTCACACAAGAGTAAGAAATTATGCCCAAAAGTTTATTGCCTTACGAGTTTAAAGCGGTGTTACATCTTACATGGCTACTCTTCATTGCAAAAAAAAAAAAAAAATAATATAATTATTTAAGAACCTAAAATAAAACTTGAAACTAGAAATAAATTTCTCTGTTTTGAAATATTCGTTCCGTAATATGTACTCGCGCGTAATACTTATTGCTGGGACCTAAAACTTGTACTTATGAAAATATTTCAGTTATTAGTACAAAATTTAGAGAGAAAACACTCATACTTTTCGCAGAATTGCTTTTAAGATTTTATTGGCGATTCAGTACTTTTCCAACATAAATTTTAGTTTAGCTAGATACAGAGGTGGACTGGGTCCCCCAAGAGGGCGCCAATCTCGACCCCAATGGGCGCGAAAAAAAAAACCCTCGAAGCGAAGAGAACAAAACAAAACAAAAAAGAAATAAAACACGAGGACGACAAAAGCGCACCGCACCAATTTGAAAGCGAAAAAAAAAAAAAAAAATACGAAGGCACATAGAATTGAGCGCGCATTAAAAAAATGAAGGTGCACACGTTTAAGGAGGCAAATAAATTAGAATAGAATATAACTTTAAAAAAATGGCTCGAGAGCGGGGTAGAAAAAAAAAAAAAAAGGCGCGCATGCTCGAGGCGCAAAAGAAAAACTGAAGGAGCTCAGGTTTAGAGGTGCAAAAGAGAAAAAGTTCGCACAGGTGTGCAGGATACAAAAAAAAAAAAAAGAAAGAAAGAAAGAAAAAAAGAAAAGGGCGAAAAAAAAAAGCGGAAGTGCAAAAAAAAAAAAAAAAGGAACCGAAGGCGCGCACAGGGCTTTTGAGGGCTCACAGGTGAGAGGGCGCATCGGCCAGGGATAGAATAACTTGATGATGACTCTATGCGGAATACGAATCTACACATAAAGTCGTAAAAACCTGAAAATTATCATTTTTGGACTTACTTTTGTCTGTTTCTGAGGTACAGAACATTAAAAAAATTCGTTTTAATCATAAGGAAATGTAAAAATTACAGAACATACAGAAAATGAAATAATAACTCTAAAACTATTATTCTGTCTACAATAAAAAGCAAAAACGAACTTTTTAAAAATCATTTATTCAAGTAAAACAGAATGGAGAGTAAATAGTTAATTATCAGGAAAAAAAATAGAATTATACTCCCGGTTCTTGTTGACTGTAGTATTCAAAGTAGTTATGTAAGTATGCTAAAGCTTGACCACGGAGAGATGGCTTTTGACCTTGTATCATTTGTAATTGGTAGAATCAACCAGAAAGCACCAAGCAGTAAGAGGAACGTTCTCGCTAACCCAATCTATTACAAAATAACGACAAACTACCTATTACAAAGGCTACAAATGATGTTTAGGTTCAAGGTCATCCGCCATCTCTCCTGGTCAAAGCTTTACTTATTCTTTAAAAATATTAACAGATTCGATTTAACTGGTTACTATATTTTCGAAATGATTTTAATAGGATGGAAAAACATAGAAGTGTAGGCGGTTAGACACTGCAATATCCATTGTGGAAGATCATACCTTAAATTGGGTGTTTTCAATTCTCTTTTGCCACTAATTCAATGATTCACAAAATAGAATACCCCACGAGTCAATCTCTAACTATCATTCTGTGCTTTAAAACTGATAATTCCCATTGTGTGACCAAAATCACGATTAAAAATCTTTTTCACATGAATACATATGAAAGCCCTACCAATACATTGCCCATTCATACATTTGTACGTGACACTATTACCATCTGCATTTTTGCATCTTGCTATCCCATGACCTTTGTCACCTCAGTGTATAATATAACTAGTAGTATTTTTTTACAATTAAATTTCAGCACCTTATGATTTAAAACGAGATCAAATATTCCCCTGCTCGTTCCAAAACGAAATATTTTTTAATCCTTATAAATTAATCATGTACAAGCAATTGATACTTGATCGCACACAATTACATAGAGAATCAATTGAAAAAGATGCAGTTAATCGGTGGTAATTATTAAAATTGATTTAAAAAAATCTAAAGTATCAAACCAAACTCATATTATTTTCCCACGAAAATGGCCCCAACATGAAGTCATTAGTTTTTCTGATAAAACATGAATTACAAAGTTAGATATTAAATTTTCCCAAAAATGGCCCAAACATAAAGCCATTAGTTTATGTAATAAAAGATGAATTATTAAGTTAGACATCTTTTAATTCCATTTCGTGAAAAACGCTGCTGTGTTCAACGTCGAATTCTAATGGGACAAAAATCAATATTATGAGCTCTTTCACTGTTGTTTATCAGTTGTATTGATTCATTCGTACATGCGCTTTTAATCATGGCTAAGTCGAAGAAAAAAGCTTACGGAACGGAAATTTTTCGTTTTATGTTCTTGTTGGGTTGCCTTACTGGATTTTTATATCAGACTTTGCAGTTCCTGTTTTTGTACCTGAAGTATCCAACGATTGTGGATATTCAAAAAGTTTACAGGTCCGAATTGGAATTGCCTGCTTTTACTTTTTGCAATCCCATTGGGTAAGTTATGTAGTTAAAACATTTTTTAAAGTTTTTACTAGTATTGGTGGGAAAACCTCTTTCTATATAAAATAATACACTATTTTGTATTAATTTTTTGGTATCACAAATGTGCAATGCTTAATGCTTCTGGCTCAAATTTTAGCTATTCGAAACTGCGATAGATTAGTGCTGCGAAAAGTAAAAATCTCGTAAGAAATACATGACATCATTGTTATGCTGACTTTGTTGTACCATCATTTTAAATTTATGTGGTACTTTTCTTAATAAACTTTAGGTGACGCTCTTAAGGATAATTTAGATACTCCTTATTCTTATAGTGACTTTTTGATAACATTATTATATTTCTTTCTTTTAGTGCTTATTGCACAGGTTTATTTTGATGAGGACTACAATCTATGTGTCTTGCCTCCCTTACGCATGATATATTTTTATTCTATACAATATAGAATACATACAAACAACACATGACAGAATTTACATCCCAAAGAGGGGAAAGTACATCCGGAGCGAAGGTGGTAGTCGAACCCACCGCCTCAAGTGTGTAAAGCAATTGCTTAGACCAGCGGCTCCCTACCGGTGGTTCGCGAACTCCTGAGGGTTCACGAAAAAAAAATATTGTATATGAAAAAAAAATATTGTGCGAAGTTTTAACATGCTTGGTTCTCATGAAGTCTCATGTTCATGCGGTTTCAAGCAAATTTTGCTCCTTTTTTTTTCATTTTCTCTCGCACATTCGATACTCTTAACACGTAAATATTTGCATACTTCCTGACATATTTCACATTTTGATAATTTTGTTTGTCAATGCAAAGCGCCAGTTTTATCACTTCCATTGAGAATGATAGCCCTGAAGACACGCTGAAAAAGCTCTACTTATGAATACAATCCTCAGATGAAAGAATTTGAAAGCGTTCATTTCCTCAGAAGCTTTCGATTGGAAAGATTGATTAAACTTGATGAAAACATTACATGGAGCACATGCGAGCGTATTAAATATTTTGATGTTTAGTTTCTTTAACATTTGAGTCCGACGAAGAGCTATCGCTCTTCTCTTGTGTTGAGTCAAAAATGCACAGAAGCGAGATCATACTGTTGTTTGTTGCTCTGATTTTCACACTACATAGACTACAATTCACTTCTAGTTTTAATGTCGAAAAAGAGAAAGAATGGCTACCAACCCAAAAATACCACAGGAAGTATGAAAAGTTAAGTCTATAGAAAGTTTTCGTGGGTGAAATTGTCAGTGTGAGGTTTTCGCAGTAAAAATATAAAAAAAAAAAAAAAAAAAAAAAAAAAAAAAAAAAAAACAGAATTTAACGATGCAACTTAATTTGCGCTGTATGTAAATAAGAAATTTATGAAATTTGTGTAGAAAATTTCTCTTGCAGTAAGTGAGCTTAAAAATATTTCTTTTGTTAAAAATTACCTTTTTTGTAAAAATTAGAGTAAATGCGTAGTTTGAAAATAGACGCTTCTATTATTTTTCATTATACGCATTTTACTCCTCACTTATAGCATAGTTACAAGAAAATTCTTCAGCAATCAAATGATTGTATGTACGTAATTAATGGATGTAATGTAATCTTTATTAAACAGCTAGGCTCGTAGTCCTTTTCAAGAAGACTTAAACCTAGAGATCTTTCTCATTTTCCTGTAAGAAAAAGTTCATTTAGTTAATCTGAGACAGTTCCCTCAAAGTTATTTTAAATATTATTTAATTGACTTCTGATTTAGTGATAATAGAGAAAAATGCACACTGTTAAAAATTTTCCGGAAAATTTACGGTAATTGTTACTGGCATCCATGTTGTCAGTAACTATTACCGTAAAAATCAAATGTTACTGTAAAATTTTACGGTTTCCTCGGTAGGCCACAGCAACCAATTGGCGCTGGGATCGCTTATTTCTCCGGTATAAATTACCGTAAAAATCAGCGATGCGTTAGTCCGCCATTTTACAGTAACAATTACCAGAAAATCTTCCTGAATTTTTAACAGTGCACCCTTGTGTCAGAAAAATTTCAGCCAAACTTTTGAGCCTCTTTGTTTCACAAATATCCCATTTTCAAAAAATTTTCAAAGTTGATTGAAGCTCAACACAGAATAATCACTGTGTTTATTTTTTGGTGAATTTGTTTTGCATTCCTTTTTAGCGATCATTTTAGTTCGCATTGTGCTGTGTGTGTGTGCGCGCGAGCGTTTTTTTTTTTTTTTTTGCTTGTTACTTATTACTTAGTACTAAGCTTTGCCAGATTTCTGAAATGTTCAACCGGGACATCGGAATATCCCCCCCCCCTCGTCGCGAATATTCAAAAGGGAACACACAACACACCCCTGGCTGATTTTTAGAGTGTTTTAGTATTTTATTCTTAATGCTGAGAATAAATGGTTACTAATTAAATTAGCCTTAACCAGAAGTAATAATAAGTGACACAAGCAGGTAAATATAATCATTTTATTTCTTACATGTTAATATTTCTTCTTATTTTTGTTAGAAGAGTACTTTGAATGAGGAATAAATTTTGAACATCTTTTACATGTATTTTTAATTCGTTTTTTTAGAAAGTCTTTTTTGGTTTTTATCTTGTAAGAATCACCACAAGCTTATCCTATAGTAGTTTTACAAGTCTATGTTTTAAATGACAAAGTAATTATCCTAAATAATCTTCCACAAATTATTATTTTCGGATTTTTTGGTCATCTCTACACTGTAAAAAAAATCGGGAAACGTTTCTGAGTATATCGTGCAGCTGTGGTTCATGAAAGTTTCAAAAACGTTTCTGAGTATTTCGGAATCCTCTTTCTGTAATGTCCGGAAACGTGTCTGAGTATTTCGGAATCCTCTTTCTGTAATTTTCAGAAACGTTTCTGAGTATTTCGGAATCCTCTTTCCGTAATTTCCGGAAATGTTTCTGAGTATTCTGTGCAGCTGTGGTTCATGAAAGTTTCGAAAACGTTTCCGAGTATTTCGGAATTCTCCAAACAATTTTCAAAAACGTTTCCGAGAATTTCGGAATCCTTTTTCCGTGATTTTTTCTAAAATATAATTCTTTATTATAGTATTGCATACCATATCAGTTTCAATTCTTTCATATCTAAGAGCAATAATACAAGCAATTTTAGAATCATTCGAGGATTTTTTTTTTTTTTTTGAATTTCTAATGACAAATAGCATGGTTAACAGCATAACATATGCACAGTTATAAATTTTTGAAAAATTATGAAATAATCTAGAAGTTTCATTCCTAATCACAAAATCGTCGGGGAATTGGAGGGGGGAAGGGTACATTCTGAAAAGTGGGGATTGTTTGTTAAACAATCTGAAACTTCAGTTTTTCTCTCAATATTTTCAAGACAAAACTATCAACATATTGTATTTTTAATGCAGAATTTAAAAACATATCTTGTATCAAACTTGATAGCTTTTATCTTCGGATAAAATTTGACAGGACTTACCTACCCTTCGCGTTCCGGAATTCGTTCACCTCAAGTCAATTTCTCTGACGAGCAAAGTGTACCGAAAAGTACCAACAGAGAAATTGATGAGTTTAAATATGACACCAAGTCCCCCTGCTGGAACCATTCGGGTTGATTCTTCTATTCTTGCCCTTTTCCAGCTCATCACAAATATAAATACTTATTCAAAATAGGTTGCTGATTTTGTTTTTACAGTGTGCGCAAAATGCAATATATATTTTATTTATTAAAACATTGAACTCTATTACATGATTATTCCATTTCATATATACGAGAATCCCCCCCCCACCATAAGAGTGATGGTGCACCCATAAAATGCTATAAAGCGCCCCCTCCCCTTAAAAAAGCAACCCCCTGAAAATGTCAATGGCACAGTCTGCGTTGTGAACGCCCCCCGCCCTTCTCCCCAGATGTACATTGTATATTAATAACATGGTTTTTGAAAAATGATCACTTTTAAAACAATGACATGAAATAATATTACTTTTTATTTTGGCATGTAAATGCAGCTGTTTCATTTTTGCCACTGACTCATTCCTCCTGACTGTCCTACATTAAACTAGTATGCATGCAGTAGATACTGTCCTGAGGAAGACAAATTATAGGGACTTGTTTCTTAATTTAGCCGAGGTAAAAAACCCCTACTTTTAATTTTAGGTTTAAGCTCTTGTTTATTGCATATAGTTAAGCATATGGTGCGTTTGGCCCAATATAATGCATATATTAGAGCTTAAACACTCTCTATTTAGTAAGTAGTTTAATATCTTTTGGTCTTTTGACCATATTTATCGAATCTTCCACGGCTGATGAGCTCCGAATTCAACCTTTCAACTTTATTCTAATAATTGCTACTTTTAATTTTCTTTTTCTCATTGCTATTCATTGCTTGTGTATTTCATATATATACAAAAATATATTATTGAGAAATAACTCTTGTTTGTTATATTTGCAGCTTCTTTCCCTTAAGGGCAGGTACATTGTAATTAAAATAAATCGTACTAATGAAGCTCTGCTGAGATAAATAATATTTCATGTATAATATAAATTATGAATCAAAGTATCATATACATTATAAATCAAAGTATCATATAAATTATAAGTCAAATACTTTAATATGGTGTAAAAATACAAAATTATTTATTTTATTAAGTTTTTTTTTTTTTTTTGCTTTTGGTAAAATTGAAGCTTGTAAAACGAAAAAAAATGAAGACACTTTTAAATACATATATGAATCTATTTGTTAAAGAAATTAATACACATTTAACTAATTTAAAGCGTTTCGCTAATGCAAATATTTAAAGAGATATCGTCATTTAGATAATACTGAAGCACTATGTTCCTAATTACAAGAGATAGTTTTTTTTTTTACTTCATACAATCTAGCTACACTGTTTACAAGAGAATGAAAACATGCAACCTAAAAGACGAACTATCAAACCTGACAATTTGCATATTATAACATTTAATTCATAGTGCTTGATACATAAATGTTCAGCCAAATATTAACTGAGATTGACACATAAAAACGAAGTACACAATAACACTTATTTAAAGTTTTTTATAATCTACAATTCATAAATTTTACAGAATCAAACTAGACACACTTGCACTTTAAATATGTGTTCTTTGTAATGTAAAATGTTTTCAAATTGCAATAGTTCACAAAGAAAAAATGATACTGAGGAAAATAGTTTTTTTTTAACGAGATTTATATGAACTAAATCACTTTAAAGTAATAGAGTTGCAAAGTGACTTACCTATTCGTCGGTGGTGGTCTTTTGCAGGCGTTGGTCACCAAAAAGGTGATTTTTATGACAGAATAAAATTCTGCTTACAAAAATTACCCATTTGGTAGAAAGAAGAAAAGTATCCAAGAAAAAAGTAAAATACCCACACAAGTTATGCGACGCAACGAATTTACATGGCGTCCTCTCGGCAGTTATTTGGTTTTTAATTTCAGTTTGTATTCCTTCCGCTAGCATGCGTCGAGAAGTTGCACTTCGTACTTAAAAATAAGTGACATTGCTTCAAATTCAATCTCATGACGATACATTAGCAAGAAAATATAAGACTTTAAAATTATCTTCAGTGAATTCATGCGTGGAACAAAACTTCTACTAATCCCCTTGATGAGTGTTACTTCGCACATGAGTCAGCACTTGTTTTCAGTGCGTGCTTTTACGAGTTTCAGTTTGGATTTGGTGCTGGACTATAAAATTGCCGTGTGAGCTGCACAGGCGTCGACTCTTACTTTCTTGTTAAACGGGAAAGATATTTGATAAGAGCAGAAAACTGCTGAGGGCGTACGAATCTGTTTATTACGGAAAGCTTTTTTGTATATTCAGAGAGTTTTCCGAGATTTTTTACAGTGTAATCAAATTTATATTTTCCGGGGTGTGAAGTAAACTGGCCGGGACACCGGGATTTTGACTGAAAACCGGGACGTCTGGCAAGTCTACCTAGTACCCAAGTGGTTCGCCAGCTTCTTTCAGAGTTTGGAAGGGGGTCGCAAGGGGGAAAAGTTCGGGAACCGCTGGCTTAGACCACTCGGTCACTGAGGTCCTTTGTATTAATAAATAGTACAATTTCCAAAATAATTTTATGACGTTACTAGCTACTTCGCCCGGTTTTGCACGGTCTACCTCGAAAATAAAAGTTATGTCAAATGACGGGTGTTCAACAATCAGGCTTGAACTCAAAAATCTGGAAAATTGTCCGACAGATTGCAGAAAAATAACGAAAACGGAAAGGTTTTAAATCCCCTGATCAATGAAAAGTCTCAAAACAAAAGCCAGAGTTTTATTTGTTCACTAGCTGCGTTGCCCGGCTTTGCCCGGTCTACTTTGAAAATAAAAATTGTGTCAAGTGACGTATATTCAACAATCAGATTTAAATAAAATAAAATAAAATAAAATAAAATATCATGCAAAATTTCCCTTCCTAACAATGACGTCAGATATTAAAATACTTTTTAAGAAATTAAAATGTGACAGGTCGATTTAAAAAGCGTATCCATGGAAACACAAAATGAAACAATTTTAAGGAATAAAAATAAGAAGTATAAAAACAATAGATTCAAAAAGCGTTACCGTGGAAACGCAAAATAAAATGGTTAACAACTTGAATAAAGAAAATATTTTGAAACTGTGGGACAATTCCTTCACTTTTTATTGATATGTTTAATGAAGAAAGTAGTGCCTAAGTTTCAGCGAAGCCTAAAAAAATTCGAGTTAAAAACGCGAATAACTCCCGCCGTAATTAAGTTAGAGCATTGAAACAAATCGCGTAGAACTGAGAAAATTCTAATCTTTCCAACGATATATAATAATAATATATGCAAATAATTTTTAACCCCCATATTCGGGAGTTCATGTGAAAATTGTGCCTAAATTAGAGTTAAGTCCTTTTCCGGACTTAAAAACACAAACTTACGGAAAGTTAAGATGAAGCACTGAATAACTATTTGAATGGAGATCGAAAAATAGGGATTTCATGTCGAAATCTAAGTATCATAATTAATATAATTTATGATTGATATCTCCGCTAATTGTTATCGGAGGATTGTGTTAAATAGCCAAACATAAAGACGGGAAAATTACGAATCTATCGATACCAGTTTCGATAATCAGTCACTGACGTTCGGGAAAAGTAACTCGGACATAGATTGGTATATACGCTCAGATTTTAATTATATAAGATGGTAAAATGGTATGTTTGTTTTCTTTGCCAGTTGAGAAAGTATTGATCTTATGCTAGAAAATCGACGTTGGTATAGAAGAAAAATGGCTCGTTCAGTTTTAGATGTAACTTTTTGTTTCACTTTAACATATATCTTGTGGCAGCAGGCATAAATTTACGAGGAGGCAAGTGCTCAATTGTGGAACTTTCTTCAACAAACATTCTAATTGGTCAAGTCCCATAAAAAGCCCTGAATTTTCCTATCTTTTTCGCCTCCATTGTTTATCTGGTTATACGTAATTTCTACATGAAATTTTGTATAAATTATTAAGATAGATACATCATTTATCAAATTATTTTCCTACTTCTTCATATTCTGTTCATGCAGTTCGTTTGCTAAATTCATTATACTACTAGGTGCAAGATCAGAATAATTTGATGTAAACACGGACCAAACGGAAATTTTGTGTACACAGATATTTTGTTCCTAAATTTCCTTTTAATGTTTCAATTACGAGACGAAAACGTCGGTTTTCATATTTAATTCCACTTTTATCTGACAGTTTGTATTTAGTGCCTTAGTAAAATATTACTTTCATGCGCATTAATATCAGAGTCAAAACTAATCATAAAATCGTTCTTCCTCCTTCTTTTAGATAAAATCCTATTATATTCTAACCACAGAACTAGTATACAACTAGAGTGCGTGTTTCTTAAAAAACTTGCTGTCAACATGTGGAGAAAGTAGTGGTTAAAAAAGAAGGGAGGAAGTTCTATATTTGGCATCATTCTCACCCCATCGCGGTGAGGTAAATGTGCGGGTTAAAGAGGTAGTTTTTATTTGAGTCAGGCAGGTCAGATACATACTATTTTTTATTTTGCTTAGCATTTTAAAGTGGTATCTTCTAATGGTTTTAAAAGACACGTACTTGATTGCCAAAGTGGTAAATTATTTCAATTTTGTACGGACAAGCCAGAAAACTCCCTGGCTAGGTCGGCTGCCGAGGAGAGTAGGAGTCCTCATGGGGATATCACATTTAGTGAGATTTCAAAAATAGAGTTAAACAGACAAATGAAAACTGCTCCCATCCACTCATGACACTTTGCAAAATGTCAGGGTGAATCTTTCGGGCTCAAATTTGACCAGACCACCTACTCCAGATTTTTGAGTGATCATATAGGAAATCTCAGGCTTTTTGGGGGTCATAAGACCTCTCCGGAATGCCACTGGTTTTCTGCTGATGAGGCCTCACCTGCTCACATTTTGGTTAGTTTGGGATTTACAAAGGATGAGATCCTTCGCGACTCACAACTGTTTTTGGATTATTTGAAGCTATTCGGATTCATGGGGATTGTCAAGCCATGCTAGACAATTCCAAAATAAGTAAAAAAAAAATAAATAAATAAAATAAGGACCTGTGAACCACATCCCCCAATCAACCCTAATTTAAATTCTGAAACTTTAAATTTAAATTATTTTTTTCACAATCACGAGTTGTGATAAGACCCTACTCATTTGAATTATTGTTTCTAGAAACGGTTCCCACCCCTCCCCCAAGCATATCCCTCATCCTGGGTGGTTACGTGTGTATAGTTGAGTGTGTGTGTGTGTGTGTGTGTGTGTGTGTAAGCTTACATATGTGCACATAGGCGTGTGTGTGTGTGTGTATGTGTAAAGGCGCACGCGTGTGTGAGTGTGTATGTCTATGAGCATGTGTATGTAGGACATGGACGCCACCTACCAGGAGAATCGGGTTTCGGGGGACATTGCTCAGAACCAGAGGAGTCGCGTCGGTGGGTGGTGGTGCTGCAGAGGCCCCTGATCCAAGCTGAAAAAGGAATCACAACATCAAGGACAATCAAGTGAGAAGCAATCGTGATTGCTCAAAAAAAAAAAAAGTCAGACAAATTTCCTATTGGACAGATCATATACTATATCACTAAACGTTTTTCTGAGCTTATTAAAAACTTACTTCATGGTGTCGTACATTGCGTGCATAAAAGTTAAAAAGTATAGCTTTTAACTTGCGCGCATCAGTAAACGGACTTCAAAAGTAATGAAACAAATAAACTTTAGTGTACCGTTGAATTAAATCATGATCATTTTCGTTTACTGGAATTATTTTCTACTAACTACCAATTACTTTCTCTGGGTTAGTTTTGAAATATATTACGATTGTTGGTTCCATAAAAAGCATGCATTTTGTTTTCTCCGAATAATCAATAGGTTTTTAAAGCAAACCACTTTACAATGCCTAAAATTGTCATTTCTAATATATTTTATTAGTTGCGACAGAAAGAATCAACATTTTCATGTTTAATGCTCATCATTCAAATGTTCTGGTCATTTGTTGTATCTAGCAATTTAAGCTATTGCAATGGTAAATTTTAAATGAAAATTGCTATCATTTAAATAGTATAATCGTTATTTAATCCATTCACTTATAATATACGTGCATTTAAGTTTTTACCTCTTTTAAAAATAGTAAAATTAGAAGGTAATTCAAAATGCTAATGAAATTGGTGCTCATGATTTTATATTTTGATAACAAATGACATTAGCTAGGCAGACATTTGCGTGCTTGTATAGGTTCGGAGTGTATTGCATCAATATTTAATGTAAGCTCTGATGTAAACTCGTATGTTTTTGAAGTTGAGTATACAGGTTTATAACTTATTACTAATTAGTTACTACTTTTTTCTCCAAATTAAATCGAAAATAAACCATGTCATTTTTATATTGCAAAAATTTACTTTCTATTTATTTACATATATTTTTGTAGTTATGGTAAATTAAATCAAAATTTCTCATACGACATAATTTTACAAAGTTAAAGCACCTTACATTTGTAGAAATATCTCCCTTTGTTAAAAAATCATCCACTTAAAAATGTATTTTAGTCATTTACTTATTTTACAAGGAAAATATACTCTGCACAACTGTACTTTGACACAGAAATCTAACTCAAAATTAGTATTTTATCAATTAAATTTGTCATAATCTCATTTTAGAAATCTTTTTTTTTAATTATTATTATTATTTTAATTATTTTTATATTACTATGAAACTCACTGAAAATAAGTTTATTTTTATTTCTATTTATCAAAACTGAAAATCTTTATCTCTTTTTGAAAAACGAAATTCCTTCCATAAAATATATGTTCCTGTTCTTCGGGATGTAGCAGAGCTGAATCTACGATTTTACCAGGACGGAGGGCGGGGGCAGGCAAATCTTGAAACTGCCGCTCTTACCCATCTTTTTACAAGTTTTCACATCGAGTTTCAACGAAAAGAAAGACAGAAATAGGGTAAAATTTGCCTCCCGCAAAAAATGCCCACCCCCTTGATCCCCCTAGATCCGGCACTGATATGCAGTAGTGGTCTTCAAACTCTTCCGCAGAAGCCTGGGACCCTAGTGAACATAATACAGTACAACTGTAAGATGTCCCTCTGGGTCATGAATTAAAGCTATTTTACATTTATTTTGTGATCAACTTTTTTTATTATAAGTTCAATACTTTTCTTTAATTGTTTCTTCATAAAGTACTTTTAACATCGATACTTCACCAATATCTCTTTTTTGAAATCTGATTTTAAACTTTAAACTTTCACTATAGAATCGTAATAGAAAACTATCACCTCATATCTTTTATACAACTGTTTCTCATCTTTCTATTAAAACTATCTATAATGTACATGAAATACACCGCCAACTTAGTCATTTCCAGCCGAGGACTGCAGTTTGCACGAAACTGCAGTCCTCGGCTGGAAATGTCGAGTTGGCGGTGTATTTCATGTATTTCTGCTTTAGCCCTGGCTAACGGGCGGTAATTTACTGAATATATCTATAATGTACCCAAATCTGTACGAGTTTTCAAAGCAACATGACAATTTGCAGATAGAAGAAGAATAAAGAAAAAAACCCAAACCAGTCATTCCCAACCTTTTATCCTCTTCGTACACACATGGCAACTATTTCACACGAACTATAGCATTGAAATTAATGAGACTAATGACCGACTATTAAAATTTAATTTTAACTTCAATGCCCAACACTGCTATCAAAAGTATTCTTGCGTTATAGCAGTCAGTAAATTTTATTGAGTAAAAGCAACTAATGACTGACATTATGCAAAGGAATTAACATAAATTGATGCTTGAATAATTACAAATCAGTCTCCTCAAAGCTATTATGGAAAAAAAAGTGCTATTAGCTCTAGACTAAATTGTTGCCTTTACTCAAAAAAAAATTTCTAAAACACAAAAGTATTTTAAATTTGAGTAGTGTGTTACGTAAAATCGTTCTTGGTAAAACGGAGTAAAACTTTTGTTTATAAGAACATTCACATTGTACACCTTTTACGTAAGAATTAAGCCTCCTTCATACGAGGAAACTTGGTTGAATCAACTTTCGAACGAGCAATTATCAGGAAGGGAAACCAAGTATAATGTGAAAAATTCAGGAAACTTTTATGGTAAATATTACGGTTAAATGGAGTGTTTACAGTACGGAAAAAAATTACAGTAAATTCTACCTAAAAAAGTAAACGATTGCAGCGCCAATTGATACACCACGTGACTTACAATGCGAAGCACATAACACTATATTTCTCTCGTTCGATGTGTCCCAGCTCGTATCGTGGGCAGCAGAGCCGCCTGCTCATCCGAAGTACCAAGTTCAATCCTGCTGTTCGCTTTTTGCTTTTCTTAACTCTCGTTTATTGTACCATAAAATTTTACAGAAGATAGGATTTTACGGTAAAAGTTACTAGCAGCATGGATGGTAGTAACTTTTACCGTACAGTTTCAGGATTTCTTTTTAACAGTGCAGAAAAGTGAAGGAATCGCCCGGCATTCTTCACACGACAGTCGAAACGTTTCCCCCAAATTTTGAGTTGTGTCACTTTCCTCGTCGGGGTGCGGTATTCGCATACTTAATAGCCTATGTAAGAATGTACCTTTCATATAGTAGAAGAATTTTTCAAATACGGTGCAGTGGGTCCGGAGACAACCCGGAACATATAAACATACAGTAAAACCTGTGAAGTTGACCTCCCTTGTATTGTTTGATCGCGGATTGTATGTAATTTGGCTATTCCGTCTGAATGAATCTAGCAGGGGAGAAGGGAAAATAAGGATGGGATTTTCAGGCACCCGTTTTAAAATGTCACTTGTGCCTTATTCATTTATTGCATTCTCTAAAATAAAATAATGGAAAACAAAAATAGTTACCATGGAAACAACAGAAAGAAAAGAAAATATTTTCATTTCGTTCAGGAACGTAAAAGCAAAATGGTAAGCTCAAATCTTTGTTGTTAATAAATAAATCAATTTTTGCCGTGAGAATATAAATCGAATATACTTTAGATTTAAAAAATGTTGCTGAGAGCAAATTTTCATTTTTACAAAACTAAGACTAAGTAATAGAGAGGCAAAAGTGCATAGCTGTAACAAACCAACTAACACCCCTATAAACTAATAGATACGTCCATATCCGCCTATAAACCGGATATTAGCCTTTCCATGTAATCGATGGTTAGACAGTAAGTTGACTGCTATTTTCAGGCACAGAATTAGATCTATATCATGTAATTCAACCTCTATAAGTTGACCACCTGTTTACGTTGATCTCAAGTAGTCAACTCACACAGGTTTTACTGTACAAAATCCGCTCTCTGTCTCTCTCTTTATAATATTAGTATAGATGAATAGTTATTTGTGTTCCTCACCCCTTCCTCCTCAAGAAAAAAGACTCAATTACTTGCAAGGTTTCTGTTTGTTATTTTAGCTACAATTTCAAAGAACTCTGTACTGGCTTCCAAGTGCCGGTGTGCACCCTTATGCGCTACCATGCATCTTTTCGGATAAAGCAGTTTTGTACTATTATGCCTGCACTATGTACAAACAATGAGCCTCCTAAAGATTTTAAGGTAAGTAAGCTATCTGAGTCGATTTTCATTTGCTTATTTTTGTTTGTTAACCAGCTGCAAACATATTATCCTCTAACTGTTTGCTTAAATTAGGAATTAAAGCGAAATATATCAATAATAACAACAAAATTAAGCTGTAAGTCACAAGAATATAATTTTGAGGATTGTTAAATAATTTTACAGTACAGTATGAGACCGTAATTTCGGAGTCCCGAAATCCACAAAAACCTGAAATCCAAAATGTTTTCCCTTAGAAAAAATTAAAAAAAGTATTTTTTTCCAACCATAAAAATACGCCCCCCCCCCTCCCCAACCCTTTTTCCAGTTTAAAATATTCAAAATTGTTATCGTTCGCTAATTAATTGTTGAAAACTTTTATTTCAGCTTTTTTTGATAAGTTCTTTAATTAGAAAAATCAGGAAAAACGTGATAAATTCTGCACGACAAGAGAGTTTTCACTATTTTTTGAGCCAGTATCCAAAATCCGGAAAGAACGCGGTCTCAAGCAATCCGAATTTGGGATCCGATACTATGTTATACAATATTTTGTAAAAACCTTAAATTGAAAAACTAGAATGAGGTTTCCTTTTATAGAAAGTGATAAAAAACAAAGTTCACTTATTAAACTGTTTACTAAAAGTAAGAAACATATTCTATGAATGAGACGCATGAAAGCGATTAGCAAAATGTAGAACATTTATTTAAGAAAAAAATGACTCTGGAAATGTTTTAAGTAAATCTTTTTCGTTCTGCTAGCTACATGTGAGTCCATATTCCCTAGAAACTGCGATTTTAAGGAATTGAACAAGCTATATACTATAAATAAAGCGAAACAAACATGAAACTTGACTGCTCAAGATAGCTCCTTCTCTTGCAAAGCTTTTATTGAAAAGAATTCTAAAGTCACGTGATGGCCACTCCAATTCTCTTAGATATCTATTAGTCTAAGATTCCATAGCAAACTTCTGCCCCGTATGTTTATTAAGCATTACAAAATTTGCATACGGGCAATTCCATGAAAAGTGAAACCAGTAAGTCAAAATTTCATATTGCAGTTATAAAGCTATATTATATATCATTGTAAAGCTTAAAATGTGTATTTTCAGAATATTGCATTGATTTTTTTAAAAAAAGTTAAATGATACATGGTAAAAAGTTGGAAGTATGTGATACTCGGGTCTTCATAACAATCAGAAACAAATACCACATTTTCAAACGCTTATTTCTAATAGCAAAATGAAAATAAACAAAATTAATGGCAATACAGTTTAAACTATTAACATGATACTATAATAACATGCATTTATTTTAATTTTTGTGCAAAATGAAATCAGGCAATTTAAATTTTTAAAAAATGAAGTGTAATGATACGTCCGTAACAAAAAGTTAGCAAAAGTTGTCATTATTTTTTTTTAAATCAAAATTAAAAGAAATCCTTTTATGTCCTTTTAGCAATTCATCAGAGTAATTGTTTACCATAGTTTAAAACATTACAATTTCTATCTTTTTTTTTTTTTAATGGCGTTACAGACGTTTTTTGTTTCGGACGTAACAAAAGGCAGTACATTACGTCCGTAACACATGTATATTTCAAATTAAATAGAAAAAAAGTACAGGATGGGCAATGAAAATATAGCGTATGACATGTACTATGGTATAACAAATTTTCTGATGCTCTGATTTTCAAATTTTTAGAAATGTTAGTGGATATTTAATTTTATTTTTTAAAAGTATTGAAATACACATGTGTTCCTCTCAAGGTATGATTTTTTGTCCTCTAAATCATGCAATAAACTCAATTGGTGTAATATGATTAGAGTATTATATTTTTTCCGAGTTGCCTATCAAGATATGACCGCAAGTAGGGGGAACTCCCGCCATCACCTTGGATTTCATTTGTCTCTTTTTCAGTTTTCGATTCATACTTCAAAAACTACTTGATTGCGAATAAAATCAACGGTATAAACGGATTAAAAAGCATAAAACCGCTTTTAAAACGGTGCTTTTACTTTTACTGTAGTAAGAGGTGAAGATGTATTTAATTTCATAGTTCGTGAATTTTGAAGCAGAGTTTGAGCTAAAAAGAAAAGTAAATTTTAGGTATTTTACCGAGTTCCAAAAATAAAACAAGGTGGGAAATAGTCATTTTTTCAAAAATTCACGTGCTTTGAAATTAAGTAGCTCCACGCCTCTTACAACTACAAAAAGAATAAAAACATCTTTTTAACGATGATGTTATGCTCTTTTACTTGTACATGAGTGATTTTACTATTAAGTACTTGCACGCTCCTAAATACCGAGACGACAGTGCTAGGTCCCCCCTCTCCCCCCCTCCCCCCCCCCGCCCAACTTGCAGCCATATTTTGATAGGATGCACGGTATGAGGAAATCTCTCTCTTTGTACAAACTTCGCCTATATAGCATTCTGGTTTAATTTTAATGTCTTGGAATTTCATTGATTTTGAGTTCAGAAATTTACAAAATCATTTTGAAACAATTCTATAAATATGGAATGTGTGATCATTACTGAATTTTGCAGCTCATAAGTTTCAACAAGTTTATGCATTTGGTTGATTTTACAACGGAGGGACACGATAGAATTCGCAAACGACTTGAAGAGTATATGACGTGTACCATCGAGTTCGCTGGCTCAATTAAGAATTGCTCGTAAGTGTTCTGTCGTTTGCTGCTTTTTAAATGAATCAAATTTACGTTTATGTACGGTCCAACCAAACATTTCCTCCAGGAAGGCAGATTTCTTGTATGGTACTCAGCACCTAAACGTATTAATTGGGTCTTATGCCAGAGTTTTTTTAAGTTCCGACTTTAACTTGTTAATATGCTGCGAATGTTGTTTTCTGTCTTAAATTAATTAAATACGAGGGAAATCAAAAAGTCTCTGCTCCTATTTTTTATTCGCCAAAAACAGGTACATTTTATTTACAAATATAGTGTACTACGTACCTTACATTATTTCTCCACATAGTCGCCACACCGGTTCAGACATTTGTCCCATCGCAGGAATAAATTAGAAGTCCCCCTGTGGTAAATTCTTCCGGCTGCCTGTGGAATCACCGTCAGACCGCAGTCTTGGCTTCTTCGTCACATGTGAATAACTGTCCTGCCAGAAATTTCTTCAGTAGACCAAAAACGTGAAAATCACTAGGGCAAAGTCTGGACTGTAGGTGACCCTATGAATTGCTATGGACTTTTGTCCGTTGCTCCACACAAAGCGATTAAAACTTCGCTGCTCATAAGTTGTGGACGTCTGAAGAAGAACCGTCATCTAAAATGACTAATAGCAACTCCGCTCTTCCAAGCAAAAAGCAGATACGGCTGGTACGGTTCAAAGAACTGTCACTGCTGGGAATGTATGTTTGCTTTGTATTCACAGCCATATTTTGGCTAAAAAAAATAGGCGCAAAGATTTTTTGATTTGGCCTTGTATAAACATATCAAGTATTACTTGGTAGTACTGTTTTCTTAGTTTATTAAATACAAAAATATGTTTTATGTGTATTTTTCTATTTTAATCTAACTTGAAACTTCTAACTGAAAAATAAACATTATGGATGATGATTTATCTATACATATAATAAAATAAGATGTTTGTGTGTGTGTGTGTGGCGCGCTTCCCGGGAAAACGGTAAGGGCTAGAAAGATGAAATTTGGTATACAGGTGCAGTTTTTACTGAAGATGTGCACCTCGGGCTTGGATTTTTGATACTTTAATTGAAAACAAAGTTATGTAATGTTTTATGTGTTTTTTTGCACTTTTTACCTCACAGACCCTGAAACAATCGCACCACACAAATAATTTTTGCACTATAGTGTAGGAAATTTAATTTTAAATATGATGAATGAAAAAATTTTAAAAATTGAGCAATTTTTGTATTTTTTATGAATTTTTGAAAAAACCTTTAATTTGCGCTTTTTCCTGGTTTTATTTTTTTCTAATATCATCCTGCGAGAAGTATCAAAGCCTCATTTCTAAAACTTAAGTTGGTAATAGTAAAAACATTTCGCCCTCTTCAGAAGAAAAAAGTTCTCAAAAATACGCAATAGTTTTTTTTTTACAGTTTTTTTAATGCTGAACACATTATGTCTTTCCAGCATCGGTCGAAAAAAGCGTTCTTCAATCTTTTATGCCTCTGACGTCACTACTTGGATTTCAATTCGATATTTACGATGGAATCTTAATCGCAAACGATGTTAATCTTTTTTTTTTTTACTATATAGCTTACTTCTATATTTTATGACGTGTGACCACGTGTTTTTCCGACAGCGCTTGCTTTTTTTTCTTTCCTTTTTGTTGTTTTATTTAGGGATTGCATTTATTTCTTTTTCCATCCCCCCCCCAACAAGCAGGACGTTTTGCTGTATCTTTATTACGTTAGATTTCATAGTTGTGCGCATTTAATTCAATAAAAACAGCGAGATTTTTTTTCTTTGTCAAACGCTACTTCTTGCACACTATGGGGAATTTTAGAGATAACTTTTTTTGCTGTACTTAACTAAAAAAGCTGTTTTTTTTAGTGATCTTTGTTTTTATTAGGAAATGGGTGGGAAGGTTATAATAAATAGAGACGGATAAGAAAATTTAGAGGTAGATCGTAAAGATAGATAGCCTCCGAAGGCGGCAATCTTGGCGTAAAAATGTGAATGGCACAAAAAAATATAAGCTGGATTGATTAATACCGCAGCCAAATTTATTTAAACAGCCACCGAAGGCGGCGAACTTGAAGTAAAAAAGTAAATGACAAGTTAGTCAAACAGCTGCCGTAGGTGGCTGCTTGCATAGAAAGGCGAAAGGCGTAAGAGGGCGAACCAGCTGGTTACCGCAGGCGACTATGATAAAATAAGATGTTTGTGTGTGTGGCGCGCTTCCCGGAAAAGCGGTAAGGTCTAGAAAATATTTTATTGAAATTAATAATGATATAGATATAGATTGGTTGATACCGCCACGAATTTTTTTCAAGCAAATGTCGAAGGCGGCGACATTTTCGTAAAAAGGTGAATGATAATATTGATATATAGAGAAAAACATTGATTATACCGTCGCTAAATTGTCTAAGCAGCCGCCGAAGGCGGCAACCTTGGCGTAAAAAGGCGGACCAGCTGGTCGCCGCAGGCGGCTAGTTCTGTCATAAAACCATCCAATTAAGCTTACTACGTGAAATGGGGAGAGATCGGTATCAAAATTAGGTCCATCTTATTTTTTTTAATTATTCAGGAGGTATGAAAATCCTTTACGGATTATTATTTATCTTTCTTTATAATTTTTTTTTCTTTTCGTTTGTTTTCTTTTTGGCAGCAGTTGCCAACCAGATAGAACTAGATGCGATCCAAATCGTTTTGTAGCATAATAATATCCACAAAGAAGTACACCCAAACCTGTTTTTCTGCGGTGGATAGGGACCGCATAAAAAAAGTCTCACATAGAAGATAACTCAAAAACTTACAAAATTGTAATATTTAAACGAAATCAAAATAAACCAAGTGGATAATTTTTGCCGAGCACTCGGACAAAATTTCCCGAATAAGGAAAAGTTTGGGAGGTCACAGTGACTTTCCATCGGGTGCCTATGTCGTCACTTGAAGATACTACCTCGCACTCGTTTTAGAAATAATTTCGTCAATTAAATCCCAATCTGATTGAAATTTTAATATACCGCACAAAAAAAAAAATCGCATAAAAAAAAGACCGAATAAAAACAGGTTTGGGTGTATCAAATTACGAAAAAAAATTTTTTTTGGAAACTCATGGACAGGGCCGCGCCGTCCCTATGTGCGAGATTTGGCGGCGCACGACGGCGCGAGAGTCAAAAAGGCACCGATCTCCTAATGAAAAATGCTCCACATAGGGGGAATCTCTTCAACTAAAAAAAAAAGAACTTTTCAATAGATCCAGGGCTCGGTCAAGCCAAAGTGATGACCAGGCCCTGGCAAAATTTGGTGACCCTCTCACAAGAAAATGTGTATATTTTTCATGTGGAAGTTTTCAAAAATTAGAAGAAATAAAGACATTTACCCAATTTTGGTGCCCCTAGAATTGTGGTGTCCATGTCCATGAACCTGTCGGACCGTGCGTTCATCAGGCTTTAATTATGTCCAATGGTGGTGGTGAAATTACACTGGTCATTAAAACAAGCAATCTTCTCCTTGACATTGAATGAAAAGTTGACATTTTGTACATGCTATTCAAAAGTGCAATCCTTTACACTGAAAGCACGTGATGCTAATTAATGCGTACATTAGCATTTTTCTTCCTAATGTGGAGCCATGAATGCTGTTTCGATATGTCTATAGTACAAGTCTGAGCATATGAGGCGCAAGAAATGTTCTATTCCCCATTTTGGATCTTGAGGTGAATATGTTGTATTGTACTTAGTGTAATATTTATGTCTTTTTGGGATTTGTAATTATTGTTCGTGGTAATTCGACTATCTCATATTATCATACTTAAAAAATACTGAAAACCCATTTGCATGTATTTTACTTGTGCGTAATGTTTGTGTACTGTAGTCAACAATTTTGGTTAACTTTTTTTATCCAAAAAATAAATACTTCACCATAATTACTCGAGCCTTCTCCTTTTTCTTTTCCTATTTATGTGTCAAAGTTTTGGACAATGTAATTGTTATAAATATCATATTCAATGCCTTCCATATTTTAGAATTGTTGGTTTTACCGGAAGAGATTTCAGTTTCCGATTTTAAGGTGGGATATCCACTATACTTCAATTTAGAAATATAAACCCTGTTGTCATGTTTTAACAGGCATGAAAGTTTGATCAATTATTCATCAATTAGTGATTAGACAGACATTTAGAGTGGCGTTAACTTTGACATTTAAAATATTTTATTTTTCCAAAATGCTTTAGCATATCAGAGGAGCTACTGAAATCCAAAGAACTTCGAGATATGAAGTAAAATCTTCCACTGTAATCCACAATTAAATACACATTTTTACACATTGTTTTTTAATAAATTAAATGCCTAACGCATTATTTTCTACGTCATATTTGTCTACAAAACCCCGTTCCAGGTGTTAACAGTAATTTTGCCGAACGCTCCTGCATAAAGCCGCTCAAAAGATATTTGCACCACGCGACGGCGCCGATCAGGCTTAGCGCGGGCTTGCTCATGGATGGAGCTGGTTTTAATATCAAACGCCTGATATTATCCATAGCACTCATCTATCCTTGTGATGTCCCTAAAGCAAAAAAAAAAAAAAAAAAAAGAAAAAAAGAAAGAAAGAAAAAAATCAGTTCCCTAAAACAAAAAAAAAGACACCACAATACTTTCTTTTACGTCTGTTAAACAATATATGTTTTCAAGAGCTGAAAAAAATGGATGAATGTACTCATGTACGCGCGTTAGAAGCAATGCTTCTTAACTGAATTGCTTTTTGGACAATTTTCTGCACACATAAAAGAATGATGAACATAGAGAGTTTGGAGTTATTTTGCCTTTTTTAATGGACTTCCATACGAAACAGGCCTTTAAACAAGACTAAAAGTTCCGTTAAAATGAGAAAAAGTTCTCGAGATAATTAAAGTAAGTTCTTTTAATGCACTGAAATCGGTAAATGGGGCTCTCGTTTTCGGGGAAAAAATAAGTGGTCACCTTAGGCACGACGCCCAGAACTTTCGTCCTTTTTCCGTCTGCCTCGGCCGTCAGAAGCGTCCGTTTAGCAAAATCCTTCACTGCTATATATATATAATTTCCCACAGCTGTTTCAACAAACTTCTAAACAAAAATGCTTCTGCATAAAAAGTAGTCGAAAACTTTGTACTGCATAGTGAATAAAATATGACAACGTATATAAAGTACAAATACAAAATGAAAAAAGGTTAAAAAACCAGCAAACAGCTGTTTCGGCACTCTAAAATACAAATGCCATCATCAGTGCAAATAAAAACGAAGACAGGTTCAACCCGACTAAAACACAGTCGAGGCGAACATTGGAATGAATCGCCTCGACTGTGTCATTCCAATGTTCGCCTCGACTGTGTTTTAGTCGGGTTGAACCTGTCTTCGTTTTTATTTGCATTGATGATGGCATTTGTATTTTAGAGTGCCGAAACAGCTGTTTGCTGGTTTTTTAACCTTTTTTCATTTTGTATTTGTACTTTATATACGTTGTCATATTTTATTCAAAAATGCTTCTGGTTTAATCACAGGTTCGATTACGTTATGGGCCCTTACTACACTTTAGAAGATTTGCCGCAGTACTGCTATACAATATATTCGTTGTGGGGAAAACCTTACGGAGAGAGAGAGAAAATATCCACAGCAGCCAGTAAGTACATTTTACCAGAACCATTTTTGCTTAAAATATCTGAATTTAGTTATTGCTGTCATGATCAATGAATGTCTAACGAATTATTAATGTTGTCGGATCTGAAGTGCTCTGAAAATTGTGTAAGTTTCTTTAAATTCTGCTGAAGCTTAACGCACCCCGTCACAAAAAAAAAAAAAAAAGCCTCTTCAAATGTTACATTAACATCTTTATGAATTACATGAAATACACCGCCAGCTCAGTCAATTCCAGCCGAGGACTGCAGTTTCGTGCTTATTAGCACTCATCAGCCCGGCAGAGGAGTGACTGAGCTGGAGGTGTTAAACCTCTTAAGGAAGCCAAGAATGCCAAACAAATTGGTAACTAATACAGAATTAGCACTGACCAGACATCAATAAGCACGAAACTGCAGTCCTCCGCTGGAATTGACTGAGCTGGCGGTGTATTTCATGTATTTCTGCCTTAGCCCTGAGTATAGGACGGTAACTTACTGAATATCTTTATGATTAGTTTCTATTATATTTATATATTGCTTCTTAACAATAACAATACTCCGTGTTAATCGTTCTCGCAAAAATTGTTTTCGCAAAAATGTAATGAAAATGAGGGTGTAACGAATTATTTTCCTCTTGACGATTCTTCCATATTTTCCATCCAGCGATTCAAGAGCGACTGATTTCTTCGAAAAGATGTATCAATATGCTTTCGAAGTCTCTAAGTCTAATCAGAATGTTTATCTCATCCTCCCACGTTTGGTTTACTATTAATTAATTTATTTATTATTGTCATTATTTTTTCAAGTTCTTTTAATTTTTTTTAAAAAATACTTTGCATGTCTTATGTTAGGTTCTTCGTATGATTTCTTTTACGAGTTTTTATTTAGTCTTTCATTTATAACAATTTTGGTTGAACCTTTAAAACTGTTCATGCAGCCGGATAAAACCAAATGTTTGGATTTGTTAGCTTCAATTTTCACCTAGATTTATACACAAAGCAGTGTTTAGTGCAGGCGAAGTAGAGGTAGAATCAGTTTTCCGAAAATGATTCTTCATAAAATTTCAAGAGTCAGAAAATGTATTGATTAAACGAGAGAGAGCAACAATGTCTCAAAAATTACAAGGGATATTGTGTACACGCGTTTCAGAGTAACTAGAAACCCCTTTTTTAATTTCAAAAAATTTTAAGCTGCAGGATGCAAACAGCAATCACAGTAAATCTTTCATAAGCTTTATGGTAGCTGTCAACGACAGCTCTAAATGTTAGAACCTAGTAACACAAAACATGGGTATGCACAGTAGGCAATATTTCTTGCACAGATTGGTAGCCGAATCGGTAAGGGCTGTCCTCGTGGTAGAAAAGCTTGCAAACTCGAAATCAGTCGGGCAACCCTTCTTGAACGCTGATGGTGACTGATCCACGTCAATAGCCATATTCACCAGCCAAATGGAATTTCATTCAGACACTTGAGCTCCCGAGTGAAGTACTATTTTGATTGGTTGAGAATGCTTCCAGAGATGGTTCGGGTGTCTGTCTGAGGTTCAATTCGGCTGGTGAATATAACCTTTAATCTCTCGTGGTCAATATGGTGCATTGAGGGATAAGTGATAACCGAATTAAGTAAAGAGGGTTGCGGATTGACGCCACTATTTGCCATTTTCATTAATTACTCATTAGAATGGCGATTCTGTTCATGAACATTTCCCTTATCTGGTTGGCGCTGTTTCTAACATCCCAATGCCAAGCAGACAACTGTATCGCTAAGCGTCACGCTGCTTTGTTCACTTCCACCATCATTTCTCGCTGAGTGCACTCTAAGTCCTCCAACTGACCATTACCAATCGAAGTCTCTGAGAAAGCTGGTACATGGGTTGTTAGGCTTCTATTGAGACCAAAAAAGGAGAACAGTAATTACATTCTTGGTGGCACGGGTAACTCTGGAGCATTAAGAATTTCTTCTATATAATTTGCGTCAGCTCTTTGTTCTCTCTCATGTTCATTGTGTCCGAAGGAAGGTAAACGTTTACTTCTTGCTTTCATTGAGTGCTCCCAGCATCCTAAATATTTCTAATGCATTTTTGTTCACAGTCATGAGGTTCCACTTCGACGTGAATCCATTCGAGAAAGCCAACGGTTCAGAGCCTCTGAAGCCCCTCTACAACTATCCAACTTCTGGGTCAGTGCAGATGGCTGTCCATTCTCCCTATTTCTTGCCGACGCCCTACATCGAAGGCATGAATTATTTGGGAGGCACGTCTTACACTTTAAGGATAAACATGGTAAAAAAATATCACCTACTGAAACTTTGCGGTCATATTTGACACTTATTGAAAAACAGAGTATAAGCTGTAGGGTTCCTTTTCTTGCTCCATGTCTCAACTCTTCAGCATGAAATTGAAAATAAAGCCAAATTTATATGTTTTCTTTAAAAGCTAGGATGCATGTATCAAGTGTTTGGTATCAAAACTAACTCAATCTCTTAATTTTAAAAAATCTTCCTTAACTTGATACTTCTTGATGGTTGCTAAGCACGCAAAAAAGCAATTTGGGAGCAGCCTGCTCTATAAGGTTGAAAACTGCTGTTAATAACCGGTTTTCTTTTAAAAACAGCCCAATCTGCCAATGCATTTTGTCTCTCCTATAAGAAGTTTAAAAAGTGGATTGAAATGGTTTTGATACTAAAGGCATCATTTAAACAGCATTCATTTCAGCGATCGAAATTATTGATGCCCTTTTGATCCTGGACTGAAAACTGCTTCAGACCATCACCATGAAGTACATTTCAGTAGTCCACGGAACCAGTGGTAGATCGCCATCTATTTAAGGCACGGAGCCAGTCCGTGCCTGTTGAAAATGTATTGTTCCGTTGCCCGTTTCATAATTTTGTACAAAAATTGTATTATGTATGAAACGTAGTGTGAAAAAATATAAAATAAAGGAACAAATGTTTATAAAAAAAAATAATGGTAAAAAACAATGCTTCTATTGCAGTGTCTCTATGGCCTGGAACTCATTTTAGTGCTCAACTTTCCTACTGTTGAAAAAGTTCTTTCTGAATTTACGCAAGTCGGTGGTACTGTTAACATCAGCGCGATACATCTCTTCTAATTGTCTAGAAGTCCTTAATCTTTAAATAATTCATCCTCTCTTGCGTGTATTTTTTGGAAAAATCAAATCCTTTTGTGTGTGTGTTTCTTTAGTATTGTGTGTATTAATATTATATATTTTTTAGATTTATAGCTGTTGTAATTTCTT
The DNA here is from genome assembly GCF_026930045.1 of Uloborus diversus. Lineage (NCBI taxonomy): Eukaryota > Metazoa > Arthropoda > Arachnida > Araneae > Uloboridae > Uloborus > Uloborus diversus. The sequence continues at coordinate 193,726 of NW_026558376.1, forward strand.
TCCGAGAGATGATACTTTTACAATATTAACATCATTTTCTCTTGAGCAAGAAAGGTTTGTGTTTGATTTTAATTACTAGCCTTTGGTTTAAATGACGACAAACTTGACTAAATTTGTTCTTGTTTGTTTCTGATATTCGTTTTCTAGTTCTTTTCAAAATTCTTACAATTACAATTATGTAAATGTCTGAAAACGTGTTGTAAATGATTTTGCTTAACATCTGTGCAAATTTTTAAGGCACTATATACACTGCTCGACCTTGAAAATGCAACGCCAAGAAAGAGTGTTCAGAAATGTATGCAAATTTTAGAGTAGATGTACATCATTGAGTTATCTAAAGGATGCAAAATGCGCAGCTCTCCGTCGCACGCACGTAAAGTAAGATATAAGGGAAGGAACTTGCATAATGGGCAATATTCGTGTCGTTATTTCTGACTGGAGAATTAACGAAGAAATTTTGTTTTTGTCTTGGAGGATGCGTGTAACACGAGAGAATGCCAGGCCGACGTCAACGAAGGCACTTCCAGCAGATAGACGATTTTACGAGGGGTATGGTGATCGAACTGAGAAGGCGAGGTTGGTCCGTACGTCAAATTGCAGCTGATACCCACATGGATGCGAGCACGGTGCATCAGCTGGCCAAAGATGGTTGGAACAACGAAATGTGGCAAAATTGAGGGGTGCAGGGGCAGCCAGAGTGACGTCAGAACGCGTGGATCGAAGCATCCACCGACAAGCTGTAGCAGACTTACAAGTCACTTGTTCCTCGATTCCGCAGCAGGTGCAAGATACCCTGAATGTTCCCGTGTCAACCAGAACCATTTCCTGTCGTTTGGTCGCACGTGGTCTGCAATAACGCGTCCTCCCCACTAGTGGGGTAAAACCGGGTACATATGTTATTGCTGTGGGAAAATAAAAACATTTAAAGTCTCCACAAAATTCAAGTTTTATTTAATGACATATGTTAACTATTGTCACAACATAATAGAATAAGTATAAAAGGACACGTATTGATGAGTTATCAGTAAATTTAACTGTCTTTACCTTTAATTTTTTGCTGTAATATAAGGATTATTGACACAAGTCCCAAGTAAAATAGTTATCTTCCTCTTCAGCCCCAGAGCAACTTTCATGGGCCCAACGACAACATTGGATGCATTGGATCCATCCCTCACCACCCTTGGCGTCCGAGTGAAGCTCATTGTAGTAAATGCAGTCAGTATTGTCATCCTTTTCACAGGACTCATCCCTCATTTGCTCCTTTTGTTTTTCTTTTTTGGACGCTTTTGTTTTAGGTCTGTTCCTTTTTGGCATCTTTATAATGGTGTCTTTTCTTTGATTCGTTTATGTTTCCTTCAGGTTTTTTTTCTTCCGTCTATATATCTTTGGTTTTCTTCCCATCATTTTTCTTTTCATCCGACTGCGCGTGGGCGACGCAAAGGAGGGTAATGTGTTTATCAGTCTATGTATGTATGTCCGTTTCTATGTGGCGTTCTACAGGCTAAACGCCTTGGCCAATTTTGGTAATTCTTACGTCAATCGATTTGTCTTAACCTTGGGAGTGTCACTAAACACATGACAGTAATTAAAATTCACCATATAAACAACCAGTTGCCATATTTTGTCAGTTCTGGATCGTCACACGTTGGGTGTTGCACACTGTGTCGCATGCTACCTGCGTGCGACAAATGCAGGTAGTTTTCGCTGCCTGAATTTTTTTGTTTACTAAGTCTACTAATTGGGGTTTCAATAGCCGAGTGGTCTAACTCTAAGCGATTGCTTCTCCCACTTGAGGCGGTGGGTCAAGACACCCTCACTCCGGATGTACTTTCCTCTCTTTCTGATGTAAATTCTTTCATGTGTTCTTTATATGTATTCTGCACTTTAATAAAAAAAAATATATTATCCGTAACACACGAAGGCAACACACACAGATTGTAGACCTCATCAAAATAAATCCATGCAATAAGCACCAAAAGAAAGAAAGTCTACTAATTCGATTTTCATGTCTAACATGTTGCATTTGTTTTTGCCTTGATTCAAGGGACTGAGTTTCGCGACGTGTACTTTCTTGACAGGTTTTTTTTTTAGTTTTGCGAGAAAGATTTGGCTAACGAATTTTCCAATTTCGCGTCATCATGATTTATACAGGCTGTTTATATAGCTGTACTGTGGTTGACTTAAGTTCACGCGTTTTTGCCGAAGATCAAGCACATGTAGCTTTAAGCCGAGTTAGGTCCCTAGAGGGACTAATTATTAGTAGTTTAGACCACCGCAAGTTACTTAATAAACCTCACGATACAAACCAACTCTCTCAACGAAATGACAAGATTGCGAAATGTACCCTATCATAATCATAATAACTAAGTCGATGAAAATTAACTAAAAAGAGTAAAATAAAAAATTATTAAATAAAAATTAAAAAACCGACTGCGTAAAAACCAAAAAAACTAAAAAGAAAAATGTATAAGCCCAGTAGTTTAGAATGTTATTAAGTACTACTGAATAACTACACTGTTGAAATAGTTTTATAACCGTACACAGATAAGGCAAATCATCAATTCAAAAGCAGAATAGAAGAAACAACAGTCGAGGCCCATTCAAATTTTACGGGGTTCTTTGAATTAGAAAGGAATGGGCCTCGACTGTTGATCCTTCTATTCTGCTTTTGAATTTATGATTTGTCTTATCTGTGTACGGGTCTCGACTGTTAATCCTTCTATTCTGCTTTTGAATTTATGATTTGTCTTATCTGTGTACGGTTATAAAACTATTTCAACCATGTAGTGATTCAGTAGTATTTAATAACATTCTAAACTACTGGGCTCATGCATTTTTCTTTTTAAATTTTTTGGTTTTTACGCAGTCGGGATTTTTGTTTTTATTTAATATTTTTTTTTTTTTTTCTTCCAATGTTGCCTGACGATGAAGCCTGTATGGGGAGCCCGTCAAAATGACAATTTTCCTTTTTCTCTTGTCTTCCTTCTGCTTCTTTCTCTCAGTGTATGGGGGTAGTACCCGGTTTTGTCCTTCGGTTAGTACCTGGTTTTGCTACGCACGTACTGCTTTCATAAAAAATGCCGTCGTATGATTATACGGAACAGTACAGACAATTACTTAGAATGATATTGAAGGTAATTATATGTTTTACAAAGAGGCTACATACCTTTACTGTTGCAGAAACAGGAACGCAGTATAATCGGTCTAGTTTTGTTCAAAAATTTTAAGCAAAAACCACTCAAACAGACGTTTCTTCACAGAAACGAAAGATGCGAGTCTATTGTGTTCTAATTTAATGGCCGCTGCTTTTTTATCACGGTGAAAGGTAGTTCCTCTCTTGTCCACGCGATTGCTAGAAGGGGGTACCCGGTTTGCTCCCAGCTTCCTGGTTTTACCCCACTTTCCCCTACGTGCTCTGTTCCAATTTCGATCTTTGCGCATGCGCTTTGAATTTTACTGAAGCCGTAGTGTAAGGTTCCTCCAACAATTTGAGTTTTCAAAACAATGATTCTACACAATCCAGAATTCATGTAACGTTACACCCATTAATACTGGTAACCTTACACATTTCTTACAGTGTTCTACTGCATACCTAATTACTGCAAAAATTTTCATGACACTGAAAATGAGCTGAGTTTCTTATAGCTTTTTAGCAGCGGTAGAGATTGTTAATTCAGTTTTAGTTGAGACTAGCTTTTGCGCCTGGCTGTGCTTCGGTTTTAAATGCAATATGTGAATATGAAGAGAGAAAAAAAAATTAAAGAAAGGAAACTAAACCAGCTGTACAATATAAAGCAGAAGCTCAAAAATCCGTTAGACAATAGAAAATGTAGCTTTTTCATTATTGGCATCCGCCAAATACGTTAGGTGCTAAAATCATACCTAATAGCTAAATGGAAAACAAGTATATCTGACAGCGGTTTAATTTGACGCAGAGAACCAATTTCTAATTAAAAGAATGATAGTGTGATAACTTTCTTTAGTGTAGTTTTGAAGCCTGTCTCTCTGCTCACCCCCCCCCCCCCGTCCTTTATTCTTATTACTGAATTATGCATTACTTAGCGTTAATTCTTAGAATAAAATATACGCCATTAATTTTCAAACTTCTCTGAGGATGCATTCCAGTTCTTCATTTCTCCCTACGAGGGGAAATTTCCTTTTATGAAATCCCTAGCTATCGATCCGCTTTAAGAAGAAGCTCTAGAGGCTCTGGAGTCCCAGAATTCGTCCGGCGTTTTCAATCGTTAATCGGCGTTTCAAATTTCCACCTGGGATACTTTTTGCCACGGCTGCGACCGAAAACCCAAGCACCTTTGAATTTCTTAACGAAGTTTAAGAAAGTTCTTTTCTTCTGGATTTTGGAAACAAATATACTCGCTCTTTCATAACAAAATAACATTCAAAACCGAACTCAACTTCGACGACTTCGAATAGTCAGGCTGCTGTTCTATTTTGGGCTACCTGTTGCCTGGGAAATCCGGCGACGCTGCTTTAGATAGTGGTCCGGGAGTTCATCCATTTCGCTCGTTGGAAGCGGACATGCTAACGATGGAGTTCGACCAAGCACGAAAAAAGATTCTATACGATCGCTGCTATCGACAGGAGACCACAAGGAAGCATAATGAATTCCGTCTTTTTGTTTTGGTTAATGTTTTGATCCTAATTACCTACTGGGCAAGCGGCTTTCTCTACACTTTGGCAAGCGATGACTTCTGGATGAGAGGAAGGAGCGCCACCATCTTGAATATCAACCGCACCACCTCCTCGCGTGTCACCAGCACCACCTCCGCGAATGTGAACCGCACCACCTCCTCGAATGTCAACAACACAACCGTCAACAGCAATGAGACAAAATGTCCTAAAAGTCTCTTCCCGCTACTGATGGAGTTTTATTTTCTCTTCGGGATGGGAATTATTTGGGTGGATCTTGTTGTGCTACACTACTGGAATAAAAGATGGGAGAAACGGTTTCGTCTTCTTCGGGACAGCGCTGGTATGGAGCAGAAGAGTGAAAACCTAAACCATGCCGTTCGTTATTACTGATCTTCTAACTAGGACTGCAGAGTCGGAGGAAAAATGACCGACTCCAGCTCCGACTCTTTTACCTCAAAATCAGTTCGGCTCCGACTTCGGAAGCACAGGCAGAGTTGCGAACTTTGAAGGAAAATGACCGACTACGACTCGTGAAATTTCAAACCTTCAACTCCCGACTCCGACTTGGACTCTGACTCTGCAGCAGTGTTTCTAACGAACAGTATGCAACACTGGTTTCGTTGCGTTAAAGAAAATGTCTATTCGTCATTATTCCACTAAAATGAAATCCGTCAATATAAAGATGAAATCTATCAATATGGATGAAATCCGTCAATATAAATAAGTGTGAATTATTTTTTAATCGTTCTACTGTAGCAGTAAAACTCTCTGTTTTGTGATTTTAGCGAAATTGCATTGTGATCTGAACTGTCTTATTCCTCATCCGTAGGGTAATATTTAGCACAGTGATGCATTGCGAAACGAAGTGCGATTGGGAAACTGAAAGTGGTGGTTCGTTCTGAAACGATATCATTCTCATATAGTATCACTTACAAAGAATGTCATTCAGTTATAAATTCCGTTTCTACATTGGTGCTATTACTAATCATTTGACTCTGGCAGTCAAAATTAAAGGATTTTGAAACATTTTGAAAATGTTGAACTTATTTTAATCTACCCTAAGAAAATAGGGAAAAAACCATTGCTATAACTCTTGTATTTTTAGATGTAAATTATTGTAATGTTTTATACCGTGACAACTGCAATGGAACTCGATTAAGACGAACTAGTTTAGGAGAAAATTTAGTTTAACGCAAACAAAGTATTTTTTACGAACAAGTACGGTCAAAATAATCATATTAAATTTCTTTTTTACGAAATCTTGGTGCTCCGCCATCAAAGGAAAAAAATATTTTCCCTCATTATATAAGAAATAATCTTTCGGATGTATTTATTGTTAAATGTGAATTTTGTTGTTAAATGTTACTGTTGAATGTGAAAGATAAATTGCATTTTAAGCTTATTAACAATCATTTGACTCGTGCTGTTGAAAGGTTTTTGAACATTTTGAAAAGATCAAGCGTTGAACTTATTTTAATCTGTGCCAAGGAAATAGAGAAAAAAATCAAATCTACTAATATATTTTTAGATGAAAATTATTGTAAAGTTTTATATCATGACATCTACAATGGAACTTTTCGAAGACACTCTAGTTTAGAACAAAATTCTGCTTAACACAAAGAAAATATTTTTTATCAACAAATGTTAATGAAATATTTGCATTATATCGTCTAAATTTTACTTCAAAATTTAAGCGGAAAAAATTGTTTTTCACTCACTATACAAAAAATAATCTTTTAGATGTATTTTACTGTTAAATGTTTGTGTTAAATATTGAATTTTATTGTTAAATGTTAGTTGTGAAAGATAAAAATCTAGCATCATAAGCTTAGTAGTTCTTATCCAGTTTCCTCATTTTCAAAACATTAATTTCCACAGACTTACTGCTTTTGCTCCTTCTAATTGTTTTAATGTGTTTTCTAGGTTGCTATCACACTTGTTTAAACTCTGCTTTAATATGATTCGTGTCGTATACGTACAGTATGTATATATGTAACTGTATTCACGCAAATATTTTCCCTCTCTCTCTCCCTCTCTCTCTCTCTCTCTCTCTCTCTCTCTCTCTCTCTCTCTCTCTCTCTTATATATATATATATATATATATATATATATATATATATATATATATATATATATATATATATATATAGAGAGAGAGAGAGAGAGAGAGAGAGAGAGAGAGAGGGAGAGAGAGATATATTAAATTTATTTAAATTTATATTAAATAAATTGAAAAATTAATAATAAATTTAAAAAATAGTAAAACTTCATTATTACATTTAGTTGGTAATTAAAAACTTAACATGCAAACTTCCTGTCCTGATTTTAGTTGGCATGCTCCATAGTTATTTGGTTGAATCCCGAATATTCGTCCAGATGTGGCCCTTGTGTGATTGTGAATTCACAAGGGACCATGCCAAGTAAAATCACGACAAGAAAAAGTTATGTAAAATTTTTAATTGCTAACCAAATGTAAAGATTTTTTTTTTTTTGCTAGCACTGTACAAACTATGTAGGATTTATTTTTATATTTTGTGTGTGTTATATCCACGGAGATTTAACAGGGTGACGACAGATCAGGGAAATCAGGGAAAAGTCAGGGAACCTTATCACTTAGGGAAAATTCAGGGAAATATCAGGGAATTTTGGAAAAATTCAGGGAAAATTGATCAAATGAAGAAAAAAAAATTCTTTCAAAATGAAGTACTTTGATTCCCTAAGAATTTTTCGCCAATCATTTGTTTTAAAAAAGTAAATTTAATGAGGTGCGATTATACAGGGCCGTATATTTGTGCATCATTTTTCCTCAAGTTCAAAGTATTCAATCCTATTACGAGCTTCCTAAGATTGCTTCTGTGTAAAGTTGTTTATTTTACCTTGCTTGAATTTTCCTTCCAAGTAGAGGTGCGACATCGATGGCAAAACATCGATGTTTCAAAACATCAATGTTAGAAATTAAAACATCAATGGTATTGATACATCGACCAAAAAGCATCGATGTTTCCAAACATCGATGTTTTAAAACATCGATCTTTTTATCAATGTATAACATACATTTTTGAATACACTACACTAATTTAAGCAATAGAAAAGAATACGTACTCGACAAATATTTTGAAAATACTGAACCTCAAATCATGAATATAATCTAATAAGAACAATTTAGCAATATCTTGGTATTATATTAGGACAAAAATTGATAATACATTGATTAGGATACAAATTGACCAGTGTCAGGTTCTTCCAATAGTTTTGAGAAAATGTCGGAAACGGTGGAAAAAATGCGTTTAAAATAAAAATTCAAGCTAAATAAATTTCCTATGAAACTGTTTCTACACATATGTGTCAAACTTCTAATAATTTTCCGGGTATATGTTATGAAAAATCGATGATTTTCGGAAAAATTCTCTTTTTTTGTCAAAAATTTGCTCTTAGTGCCTCCAAGGATCAGTATTAATGAAACTTGTCAGTGACAAAGTTGTAGAGCTTTAAATTTCCTTCAATTTGATATGCTACTTTGTTATATTTTATTCAACCAATCAAAAGTTACAGAATTTCAAACACGCACTTTCATAGCAAAAAATGGAACATTTGCCACTCACAAATTTCAAACCAACTCGAAAGGATCACGCACTTCCTCTTTTTTTAATGAGTTCGACATTCCTAATGAACAATAAAGAAGTATTTGTGGATTACTACAATTCAAATGATGTTTAAGGTGTGTGTGGGTGGGGGTCGTGAAATTGCGACTTTGTTACAAGGGGAAAGGAAAGAGTAAGAAGTGCAATCAAAAGCATTTTTAAATACGAATATGTTTATTAGAAGTAGCTTGTAAAACGAACTTTGTGACAGAGGGAGGGGAAGGGGGGTAGAAGTTAAAAACGTTGGGGAGGGGGCTTAAAAAAGGGGGGGTTAAAAATGGTGAAAAAAAAATGTGACATTATTTATAGACAGCCCTTTACCAAGGAATCGGACGAAGATTTGCAAAATTACGTATATGCAGTATGAATTGATGAACTGAGGACGTGCAGAAAGTCAGCACTAAACATACTGTTTAAGAAAATTGATAACGACATTGATTTAATTAAATTTGAATTTGCTGTTATTGAGGATAATCTACAAAACCGCTATTCAAAAAGAAACGAATGTATAAACCATATGGACATCAATGTCAGTTAGAAAATTGAAACGACGGACAAGAAGGTTTCTGTCCAACTTTCATAACAACAGCCAGCTGACAAATCCGCTAATGATGAAGTTGCTGTAAAACCAGACAAATACCCTCCGAGCTTTAGGTGATGTTGACGTTGTTATTGCGTTGATATCATCAGATGGCAAAATTCTTCGGTAGCTATCATTTGAGAGGAAGTCTTCCTGGTTGCCCTCTTGATAGCCAAATCCTCAACTGATCACAACATTCTGCCAGAAATCTACAACCATACAGCATGTATCTAAGGTATATATCAACAATTCTTCCTCTGAATCCATTGAGGCTGCTGGGGTCATATCTATCTCATCAAAAACAACCCTGTTGTAAAAATTTCCCCGCCAAAAAACCTTTAACTTTTCCGCACAAAAAAAGAAAACCTGCATCCTAAACCCAAAAACCCTCAGTTATAAAAAGTTATGATATCTAGTTTGCCCGCCAAGTATCTGCCAAACTATCATCCTCCCTCTTCTCCATTTTCATCACAGCTACTTCCATTAGAACCTCCTCCCACCTTCAACTCCTCAGAAATATGGAAAGATCTTTTAAATTGTTTATCTTGTTTGGCGGGAAGCTTTTCTAGTTGAAGTGTTTGCTTAGTCAGTAAAAAGCTTCCCGCCAAACTAGATAAACAATTTAAAGGCTCTATCCATATTTCTGAGGACCTGAGGAGTTGAAAGTGGGTGAAGGTTTTAATGGAAATAGCTGTGATGAAAAAGAAGAAGAGGGAGGATGATAGTTTGGCAGATACTTGGCGGGCAAACTAGATATCATAACTTTTTATGGCTGAGGTTTTTTGGGTTTAGGATGCAGGTTTTCTTTTTTTGTGCGGAAAAGTTAAAGGTTTTCTTGGCGGGGAAATTTTTACAACAGGGTTGTTTTTGATGAGATATCACATCTTTTTGCATTGTTATTATTACTTTGTCTGTATTTTTAGAATTGAGAACTTCAAGTCAGAAAATTTCCAATTGAAACAACGCTGTTTTGTGTTTCTAAGGAACAATAATGGCTAACCTAATTTTACGTCAAGTTATTTTCTGACTATTAAGATTCTATGTTCATTTTGCGAGAATTGGGCGGTTTAAATTTTATTGCAATTCTTGTATGCTCTCTGTTGCAAAGAAAACTTCTTGGATAACAAAATACTATATTTTAAATTATATTGTTTTCGAGTATTTTACAACTTCGCAATAAATTCTATTAGTTTCTTTATTTGACAGATTATTTAACATTTTCATGAAGGTTTCTTTAAATGTTTTACAGCTTGAGGGCTATTTTAATCTAGCTTTTCGCTTTTTGTTTAATTACATTTTTTCTTAAATCGTGGATCATTTTACGTTTTATGGGATAATTTTAATTGTTTGGTGATTTATCTTTTTCTTGATAGAAGTCTTTGTTTTGTTTAATACCTACACTCTAAAACCAGCAATTTCAAAAATGATGAAAAAACACTCGAATTTGAATATATCGTGAGTCAAAATGGCTCCGACTACGTGGTATTCAAATTTGAAACATTGAAATACTCATCAAATACTCAAATCAACATGTGTGCTCATTTTTGAGGTATTTGTGCTCATTTTTGAATATGCAATAATTTCAAAACTGAGTATTATGTACTCATTTTTGAGTATGAAATAACTCAGGACACTATTTGGAAACATGGATACTCATAATTGAAACAAAAGGCTTCAAGAAAATTTGAAAGCATGAATGTACTCATTTTTGAAAACTTCATTTTCTTCAGTGTAGTTTTGTTTAAAAGTTCATTTGAAAAACGAAATAACGCATGTTATCACCAAGCAAAAAAAAAAAAAAAAAACTAAGCCATTAAATATTTTAAATTTGAATGTGTCAGAAGATCTATTCAACTTTACTCGATGTCAAATCGCAGATATCCCAAATTTCCCATGGCGAATGCGCATGTTGCGCGCGGACTAAGCTCATTAAAAGTCTTGCTTAAATTAATTGCAAAAAATTTTTCAGCTAACAAATTACTGCAAAGCACGGATATCCACACACGTATTTCATATATTTTCAATTCATTATGTGTTGTTTGTGAAAAATACATTAATTTAGAAAATAAGCAAACCAATAAAAAAGTGCTATTTTTCACTTTCAATTAAAAAGTTATATATGCCGTATTCATATGCGTACAGTTTCATATAATTTGTCACGTAAAATATTGTAATGGTTTAACCCCAGTTTCGCGACGACATTTAAAATTTCTTCCCTCCATAAATATATCAAAACTGAAAATCAGGAGGAAAGAAATTTCGTATCGTCAAAACTTTGGGGGGGGGGGGGGGAGGGGGGACAGCATTCTAATCTCATTCATTAATTTGTTTCTCTGCTTAAGTATAAACAAACAACATAGAATCTGAAAACAGAAAGCCCAATGAGCTAAGTCTGCGCGCATGCGCAGTCGCTGTGGCAAATTTGTGATATCCGCGATTTAACGTCTAGTTGCAACTTTTGGATATGTTTTAGTCTTGATTGAATTTCATTTCCTAAGACAACTTTGGATTAACTGTTAGATCTGTTCTAACCTTGCAATTGCAGTTCGAGATAAACAAAACCTATGAGTTGAAAGTAAGTACATTAGAATTTAGGGAAAATTAGTGATTTTCAAACTTCAATTACTCCGGCCCATGATGTCTCTGGGGGTTGAATTTTTGTATATGTACTCAATGGCCCCCCAAGAATATGTATACAAAAAATCATTACCGTAGCCCCCGGGGGGCTGTGATAGAACCCCGGGAAAGTAAAATTTAGGGGTAAAAACGAGGGGGAAGGGGAGGGGGGTCAAACGGCACATCAATAGGGCACAAGGAATGTGTGTGCGAAATTTCAGCTTGATTCATTTTTTCGTCTGGGCTGTAGCATTGTCAAAGAAAACGAAAACTTTTTTGAACAGCGATTTTATAACTTTAATACCTCCTCCCCCTGATGGTCCAGGGGATTGTATTTTGGTTTACGGCGTCAGGGGCACTAGAGATTGAGTGTACCAAAAATCAACTCCGGAGGTCTTCATGGGACTGAGATACAGAGGGGTGAAAAACCCAAAAAACCCCAACTTGTTCTGTCGTGAAATCTTGTTCTTGGTCGCTTCTATTTTCTTTCGTCTTTGGCGGTGGATTTGCTTCTGTTGGCTGCTGATGTTTGATTTCCTTGGCGGGGCGGGACAATCCCGCGTCCAGTGATCTCTCATGGTATGGTGCTTTAGCCACAGAAAAATTGCTCAATGAGTTCCGTTACAGATCATTTATCAAAGTAGCTGCAAACATCAAGACTGATCTCACTCTGCCGTACCACCAAGTTAACCTGTAGCTAGGAACTTAATGGTGAAGTACCGGATTAAGGGTTTGGGAAAGGAGGAATGACTAACTCGTGCTGGGAAACTCTCGGAATCGGATGTTGCTCCTGATGGTATCTAGAAGATGATTTTGACAGATTGCTTTTCTACAAGTGAGCAGGAGGTCACTTGTAGAAAATCATCGTTAGACTACTCTGTCGCAAGCTTGCATTGCAAGGGCAGTTGCAACAACAGAATCAAAATATTTATCCAACACGAAGGGGACGACGATGACATCAATACATTACCAATTTCTAAGAACAACTTTTCCACTGCTGGTGACATGACCCTTCCGCCTCAGAATAGAACCAAGATGTCACCTTACAGATGATATTTTCATTTTCTAATTACTGTCAGTCCATATTCCATATAAACACTTTCAAGATATGATTAATAATAATGTAATAAAAACTATAATTACAAAAAAGTGCTGCCGGTCAGCTATATTTACCTTATTTCTGTTATTAAAATTTTCATTATCCTTCTATAGTGTCACATATTCATTTCAATAAAAGTAACGAAAATGAGTACATGCTAGAATTTCATAGATTTTGATTGCTTCTCAGCTAGGTGTCGCTGTGATTGAGCATAGGCCTCGCATTTCTTTGGTATCACGTTTGAGTCTGTAGTTCAGGTGTTCAGCTGGTGGATTTTCATGACACAGAAAATCGTCAGGGTCCTTGTCACATGACTGCTGCACAAGATCCTTTGAGCGCCTGCTTGGCACAGACACTCTGAGACAAAAAGAACGAGATATTTTTTTTCCGAAAAATATTGGTTTTCAAGAACGCGTACCTAAAATAACACTGAAAATGTGACATATATGTAAGAAAACAATTTCACAATAAATTTAGTTAACTTTTACTTTTATTCCGAACACATTTTTCCTGCCGTTTCCAAGATATAACCAATTAGTATGTTGTGGCCATCACGAAACTTTCTTCTATATTTTTCTTTTTTTTTTCTGATTCCTCCCCATGCTTGACGAGGAAGCAATATTCCCAACAAAAACAAAATTACACATGCAAAAACTTGACGACCATCCCAATGTCTGAATTATTGCAAAAGCAAAGCAAAGAGCGAAAATTGAAAGTTATTTGAAAAGCCTTGCTTGAATTAATTACAAATATTTTATTTGTTAACAAACATAAGATGGCAACAGTTAAACATTTTAAATCATTGAGATAACATTTCCGATCATTTCCATACAATTAAAATCACGAGAAATACGCAGACGACAATCTATTACGATTTATCTTTCTTATTGTTGCAATAATAAAGCTATTTTTATTCGCAAAAAAAAAATCAACACCTCTTGGAGCGATTGGCGTCAAAATTGAACCAAAGCCTGTTTACGTATGGATTCACATATATTCCAAATTTCAACCAGAACGTAGCATTACTTCTTGAGATAGGGCACTCACAATGGAAAAAAAGAACGGGCGAGTAGTAGAGAAAGAAGGGTTCTAGCGCGCTTTTAGGGAAATGACCAAATCATCAATTTTCACACAAATTCATTGATTTATGGACCAAAAATGCAAAAAAACATGCAAAAACAGCATAAAACCCTTGAAAATCAACAATTTTTTGTGTCCAAAAACGAGGGAAATGCGTGAAAAAAGCCTCGTTTTTCAACAATTTAATGCTGAAAAACGAGGCTTTTAAAAAGATAATGAAAATTGAAGATTTAAATGGTAAATTCAAGTATATAGGCATCATTTGTTTCTTTACACTTCATTGTTCCCTTATAAACAAGTTTCAATTCCTTAAGTCCTTTTAATGCTTTTAGATCTTTATCGTTAAATTTCTTGGTAAATCGATCTGGTAAAAAGATTTGAAATTCATTCCATTCCTCATCAATTAATTCCACAACAAATTTATTACCATATTTCGTGTTGAGTGTTTTGATATTAAGTACTGGATATTCATAATCTTGCTTCATATCTTTAATCTTTAAAGTTGGAAGGTAAGAAAGTGTTCCGACACAATTGAACTGTTTCAAGGTATCCATTTATGGGTAAACATTTTTATAAACGGAATTTCATCATAAATAAATGGATAGAATTAAAGATTTAGTGAGACTTGCCAAGTTAAATAAACAAGTAAAAGAAAAAAATGTCGACCAAGAATGGGAAGAAGCTGGATATCAAAAATCAATTACTGAATTCCACAAACCAGTAACCACTCAATTGAAAACAAATGAAGAACAATTGAAAACAAATTACAAAGCAATTAATGATGCACTCCATGAATTGTCTGCTATCAACTACCCGTCTTTTCAAGTCTCTACCCCCACTGCAATAATGGATCTAGATCCTAAATTTAAATCGGATGAATCGGATGAAAATATTAAAAAGAAATCATATACAATTGATCCTGACGTTGATTTGGACACTAAATTTCTAAAAAAATATAAACTTCCATTACCATCTCAAATATTTAATAAACCGGATGAAATTCAAAAGGTTCTAGAAACAACTGAAAATCTTAGTAAACGATTAGGAAATTTAAAGGGCCAAATTTCAAGAGGCATCGATACAGGTTACACAAAATCTGAATTAAATGAAGATTTATCAAAGATTAGAAATTATAAGGAAAAATTGAAAGCGCTTAACGTTACAGAGCTCTTTAAAGTAACTGGATCAGGATTAATTTCTGAATTAGAAGTGTTGACAAATAAATTGATAAGCGGATCCAAGAATAAAAAAATGTACAACAAAATTGTTAGCATACTAGATTTATTGTTAAAAGATGGTGACCTTACTAACGAAGAGGTGAAAGAGTATTATAATAAATTTTTATACAAATAAATGAGTAATTATATCAAGACACAAGTGTATTTGAGCGAGTCTCAGAAAAATAAACTTAAAACAGCATTAAAAAATCAAAAAGAATTGACACTACAGATTGATAAAACGAAGCAGCCTAATCATGATATTTATCTAACCAAAACACAGATAAAGCATTTGCAAGACGGAAAAAGAATTACAATAAGTAAGACTCAACTTAAGAAACTGGGTGGGTTCCTACCGTTTCTTTTACCAATATTAGCTGCCTTAGGAACAGGAACACTTAGTGGTGTGGCAGGTTGGGGTGCTAAAAAAGTGTTAGATAAGGTGGCTGGATCCGGTTGTTTAAAAAAAAACGAAAACTGGAAAGGGCGTAGTTCAAAATTGGGAATTTCCAACGAAATGATTCTAAAAAATATGAAAAATGAAAAGGGTTTTAGAGATGTATACACAATAGATTTGCTGCCAAAAAAGGTGCAAAAATTTGAAAACGGAATTATTAATCATGATATTTCAACAGGTAATGGAACACATTGGGTTTGTTATTATAATGATCCTAAATACAATTTTATCGAATATTTTGATCCATTTGGTGAATATAAATTAGGAAACATTCAAATCAAATCATTAAAAATACCAAATGAAATTGTTAAATATTTAAAAACATCAGGAAAAGAAATTCGATACAATTCAAATTTTTTGCAAAAACCAAGCTCAATGAAATGTGGTTATTATTGTATGAAATATATTGCAGAAAGAAATAAAGGTAAATCACCAGCTGATGTGTTGTATTCTTTTACACAATCACCTAGTGACTATAATGAAAATTTAGTACTTAATAAATGAAGTTACTACTCTTAGATTCGAAAGATGCTGAAAAATCAGAAGATTTTACTGTTGAATTCCGAAATCCTATTCCTGTAAAAAATGCGAAAATAGGCTTTAAATCTATGTCTATGTGGGTGTCTTGGCACAATATAGATGAGACAAATAATATATTGAAATATACTTTTCAAAACACTCATCATCAACTTAAATTTGATAACGGCAATTATACTGTTAAGGACTTGAATAATTTTATAGTAAAGCACTTTAATGTTGATCCACCTATTCAATTTGGAATAAATTTTGCAACAACAAGAATCGTTATGAAATTAAAACCTGGTTATACTGTTGATTTTAGAGACTCTGAGTTGCGTAAAATTTTAGGATTTGAAAGCAAATTGTACTCTGAAAAAGAGCAAACAGGTAAATATATAGCAAACATTTCAAGAGGAATTGATGATATCCATATTCATTGTAATATCATTGAAGGGGCACTATATAATGATAATTTTAGTGACATAATCTATTCTTTTACACCTCATAATCCCCCCGGAAGTCTAATAAAAGTGGACGAAATAAATCCAATATATGCAGATGTAAATAGAAGTGATCACATTTATAGAATAAGGATGTATATAACAGATCAAGACAATAATATCATAAATTTGAATAACCAGAGAGTTGTATACCGTTTAATTTTAGATTAAATAAATGCATTACAATAAGCATAGACTGTATTCGAGAGGTAAAAAATATCATGGAGGAAATATTTTTACTGATGCCGTCAAAACTATTGGTAAAAGAAGCTTAAATGTACTAACAAGTGCGGCGCTTCCATTAATTGAAAATAAAGCAAAAACACTCATTAGAGATAAAATGCGGCAAATTTTAGGATCAGGACTAAAGAAATTTTAAACTAAATAAATGGAAAAGATTTGGGATATAACGACGGTACCAAAATACTATGAAAATGAAATTGAAAGTTTTGTATATAAAGAACACAAAGAAGATGGTGTAATTGTCAATCAAAGTGACTCTGCACTGTATTCATTTACCATTAAAGATGTGAATGATAACATTCTGTTTTCGAGTGGATATGTATGTGCAGATGTAAAAATTACAAAATCAAATGGTGATCCAGTTGGAGAAGATAACGTTACATTAGTAAATACAGGTAATTTATTTTCAAGAGCAACGCTCTATATAGGATCAATAGCTGTAGAAGAAATTCAAAAACCTTCTCTTGTTCATCATATTAATGGATTAATCAATTTTACGAATGATTACTCCACTTCAGAAGCAACCAACATGTTTTATTTCAAAGATACTTCTGATTACGCAGACAGACAATTTTTAAAATTTGAAGGTGCTCAGGCTGATGGTGAAAAAATGGACACTTTAATCAAGAAGATTAAATTAAACGAAAAATATAATAAAGGATTTGAGCAAAGATATAATTTAACAAAAAATAGTAGTGTAGTAAAGATATGGATACCAATTAAGCATTTATTTGGATTTTTTAATGATTATAGGAAAATTATGTCAAGTATTGATGTAAAAATTTGAATTTATGAGAAATGAATTTAATAATAATATGTTATATACTGACGTTGCTAATCCAAATTATCAAGTTAAAATTTCCAATATTAGTATGTGGTTACCTCATGTAAAATTAAATCCTGAAGCACAAGCTAATTATCTAAAATTATCACTAAACCCATCTACTGATATCAATATAAACTGGTGTGCTCCAAGACTTAGAGAATCAAACACATTTACTGGATCGAATGGTACTATTCATGTAAAATCCTCTACAGATGAATTGGTTAGTATATTTGTTGTTCCACAGTATGTTGAAAGAGAAAATAGTCAATCTAAGAACAATATGGTATTTGACAATTTAGATTTAACTCGATGTTGGATTAGAATCAACAATGAAATGTATCCCATTCAAGATTATTCTGCAAGTTTTAAAGAAGGTGAATTAAATTATTCAAGATATTATTCAGATTTCTTAGCTGCAGGATTGAATACTATTAATAGTGAAAGTGGTTGTTTAGTTAGTTTTGATGAATATCGTAAGCTGTATCCAATCATTCATTTTGATGTATCCAACCACCCATCTTTTATAAATGTTAGCAATTTAAACGTAGAATTTACATGGTATTTGAGAAATGATCCAGGAAAAGCTTATAAATTTTACTTCATTTTGGTTGAAAAGAGATCAGGAATTATGAACATGTACAATCGAAAATTTAAAAACACTTCCAACTTTACAGTAAATAAATGATTTGGTATCCCTTTGGAACAGATATAAATGAAAATAACGAAGGACCACCTGGCCCTCCAGGTAATGGTTTTAACATTAACCAAATGATGGTAATTATGATATGGAAAAAAAGAAGTTAAAGAATTTAAATGACCCTTCAGATCCAATGGATTCAACAACAAAATCATATGTAGATTTACTACAAAATGAATTAAAATCTAAATTGGTTTTATTATCGGAAAACAGTTTAATTCTTTCTAAAAATGATACCTTTGATGCAAGAAATAAAAGAATTGAAAATATTGAAAATCCTATAAATTTATCTGATTCTGCTACTATGGGTTATGTGGATACACAGATAAATGATTTAGAAAGTAAAAGTTTAATCCAGACTAGTGCAGGAAGTTTCAATGCTAAAGGAAAAATAATTGGAAACGTTGAAGATCCTAAATCATCAAAGAATGTAGTGAACAAACAATATTTTGAAAATAATGCAATTGTACTAGAAAATGATAAGTTTAATGCTAAAAATAAATTGATTACTAACGTGTCAAATCCTGAAAATAATTACGATGTCGTAACTAAAGAATATTTAGAATCTAATGCTTTGTCTTTAAAAAATGGTGTTTATAATGCTAATAGAATTAAAATAACCAATCTTTCAAATCCCGTTGATAAAACTGATGCTGTTACTAAAAATTATTTAGATTATAAAGTCAAAATTAATGATAAAAAAGAGGGTAATTTACTAACTAGAGATAATGATGGTTTATATGTTCCCTCTTTAATGAAACACGGTGTCTATAATTTTGAAAATGCACGACTTTCAATGATTGGTCATCCTATAATTAATAAGGATGCAGCCACAAAAGAATATGTAGATTCTCAAAATTTTTATGCTACTATTCGAGAAAGATATTTTGAATATAAAACTGGTGGATTCAAGGAAGTCAAATTTAATCAAATGAGCTCTAAATTAATAGATACAAATTTGAAACTGATGCAAACTATGGATATGAAAATAACGATATTTTTGTCTTCTGAATATTCTTTTGGAAATCCTTTAATCAAATTAGATATTGGAAACGATGTTGTCCTTCGTAGACCTTTAACAGTAAATGTTGAGTCAGCAGTCATTTTTGCTAGCGGAACTAGAAATAGTTATATAAAATTATTTATTAGTCCTGATGGTGATTCAAACAGATTAAAGCCATATATTCACGTAGAAAAAATTGATTTTATATAATTTCTTATCTTCTTTTATTTTTAATCTTTAAAACAAATATGTTTTACTTACCCACCCCGACTCTCTGCATTTTTCAACAGGGCTTGAGACCTGCTTTGGCTGCATTATCGGGTGCATAGACCCCCTTTTTAAATATTCACCATATCGTTGGATAAAATGGGTTATTATCGTTATCACAATCTTGTGCTGCTTTTCTAAAACATTTGTATTATCAAGTGCTATTCCAAAAGCTTTTAATTTTTCAACAATTTCTTTTAATCTAAATTTTGATTTTCTTATATCGATTTTCGACATTTATTTTTTTCAATAGTTAAATCTCTTTCTATTGCACGCAACTTTCACAAATTGATTCCAGAAAATTTGTGATTCATTATCAACAGCTACGTTGTAAGACTGCTGTGCTATAGACTATTCCATCTCAATTGAGAAGCACTTATTATCAGTATTGGACTTTGGGCGTTCCGAAAAAAGTTGGAACGCTGGAACGGGACAAATTTCTGAAAACTAGGTCACGCTTTGATCAAATTGATAACGCTGTTAAAGTTTCAATGCTTTCGATTGACGTCAACAGACTGTTTCCCGGGGAATGGATCCGTCTCGTTTTGTGATAACGCCCCGCGAAGTGGGAAGCTTCCCATTTTATGTTAAAATTCCCACTGCGTGGAACTTTCGACCATGAAACGGGAAGAAACGGTTGAAGAAAATATTTTCGCCTCTTCAATGTGAGTTGGTTTTATCATGCGTGTGATAAGATCGATGGTTTTTTAAGAAGAGTTGTTCATTTTTATAGTGATTATAACTTTGAAATCGCATTTTTTAAACATGCTAAAAACAAGGTGTTTTATTAAAATAAAGCTCATATTTACTACAATTACTATTGATTTTTGAAAAATCTTCCGATACTTTAAATATACTTTGCAAAGTTGTTTTTGGTTCGATTATTTTAAGAACTTTTTATTCATTTTCATAGTAAGTATAACTTTGAAATGGCATTTTTTTACTAAGTAAAATAAAATTTTTACTAAGTAAAATAAAATTTTTACTAAGTAAAATAAAATTTTTACTAAGTAAAATAAAAGTTTTACTAAGTAAAATAAAATTTTTACTAAGTAAAATAAAATATTAACTAAGTAAAATAAAAGTTTTACTAAGTAAAATAAAATATTAACTAAGTAAAATAAAAGTTTTACAAAGTAAAATAAAAGTTTTACTAAGTAAAATAAAATATTTGAAGTAAATAAATGATTAAAATAAAAGACTATACACAGCCAGAAGAGGCTATAGATCCAGACCAAAATCCACTACTACCCATACATCCATTTCGAATGTTAATAGCAGCGGGGTCAGGTAGTGGAAAGACAAATTTATTACTAAATTTGATATATGATTTATTAAACTTTGATGCGTTGTATATATGTGCTAAAGATATTTTTGAACCAAAATATGAAAAGCTACAAAGAGACTATACACAATTCGATGATGTTGAACTAGAGGATTTATTGGATGTGTGTAAAAAGAAAGAAAGAGAGAAAATTAAACAGATGTACAATAAATTTAAAAAAGAAACGTTATTTGTTTCAAATCAAGACGATATGATTGATGTTGATTCTTTAGATAAAAATATGAGAAATTTAGTAGTATTTGATGACTGTATAACTGATAAAGATCAAACTAAAATATTAGAATTCTTTTTTAGAGCAAGAAAGAAAAACGCTTCAATTATTTACATATCTCAATCCTATTATAGTACACCAATTGATATAAGAAAAAACTGTGAATACTTTATATTTTTCAAGCTTCAAAATAGAGATATAATGAATATAATTAGGGATATAGATGGCTCAATTGATGCAAATGAATTTAAGAAAATTTATCACAAAGCGGTTCAAAAGAAATATGATTTTCTAGTATTAGACTTGAAAAGCGATCAAAGATATAGAAGGAATTTTAACCCTATATAAATGGAAGAAAAATTAGAAAAGTGGTTATATGTATATAGAAAGAGTTACAAATTTTATAATGATATCAGCTTATCCTTATCAGTGAGCAAGTTTTTATTTAGTGCATCGGGCCTATCAGCCTTCGCATTTATGCCTCTTGCTGCATTAAGTATTGGCGCTGGTGTTATTGAAATTATTGATAAATCTTTAAAGATTTCAGAACGAAAAGAAGAATATAAACAAGCTTACAAATTTTATAAAAGTATATTAAATTCATTAAAAGCTGGAGTAATATCTGAATCAGATATACTTGTAAGAGAACAAGAATATATAAAAGATTTAAAGTATTTTCCATTAGAAAAACATATGAAAAAAATGTGTCTGAATGGATATAAATAAGACCCCCCGTTTCAGGGGGTCATGTTTTCAAAGGGTCTCTGCTAGATACCCATTAAAATCAGTAGCCGTGTTTCACGGCGTCCATCCTTCAACATTGAAGAGCCCTTTAAAATCATTATTAAATATAATTTTCAAGGGGTCGCTACCAGCTACCCCATAAAATCTTCCTAATTAATTATATATATTCCTAATTAAAGCATCAATATTTTGGATCAGTCTGTATGATTCTAAGGGGGGTGAATCACCCCCCTTATGGTTTAAGTTATTTAGAAGCGTTGGACTGACTCTTTCAAATTCTTCATCAGATATATGAACACATATTAGATGTTTATATTCACCTTGAAACCGTAGATTTAACTTTGAATCAAGTTATTTCACTTACGTTGAGGGGGGGGGGTGAAACGTCCCCCCGTAAGGGGGGGTATAAAACGCCCCCCCCCCCTTAAAAACCAGCTAGGTTGAATTTCATGTAAATAAATGGGTAAGAAAACAAAGGGAGGTGATTTGGTAGGATGGGTACAAGATAAATTAAATCCACCTGAAATGCATGTACCTGGATATCAATACTGTGGTCCATTTACAAAATTAGAAAAGAGATTAAAAAGAGGTGATCCTGGAATAAATAGAGTAGATAAAGCGTGTAAAAAACATGATATTGCATATAGTAAAACAAAAGATACGAAACAAAGACATGTAGCAGATCAAGAACTTTTAAATGATATAGATAGTATTGAAAATCCAACTAATGGTATTTATCCTTTAGGTGAAAAACAAGCAAGAGCTTTAATAAAACCAATAATCAAAGCAAAGAAAACTTTTGGTTTAGGAACTAAATTTATGATTTATTGTTTAAAATGTAAAAAAGAAACAGAAACAGATAATGCAGAAGAATCAGTTACAAAGAATAATAAACCCATTATGAAAGGAACATGTACAGTTTGTGGTTCTAAAAAGAATCGTTTTTTAAAGAAGACAGGGTGAGTAAGTCACTCACCCTAACAAAAGTGTATTATGATCCAGAGACTGGTTACTGTGGTATAAATGAATTGAATCGTAAAACTAAAATTCCAAAAGATGAAATTAGGGAATTTTTACACAAACAAGATGAATATACCAAACATAAACTAATTGTTAGAAAATTTAAAAGAAGAAGAATATTTGTATCTCATATTGACGACCAATGGCAAGTAGATTTAATTGATTTGCAAAAATTTAAAAAATATAATGATAATACGAATTATATTCTTTCAGTTATTGATATATTTAGTAAAATTATAACAATTCTTTTCATAGATCTATTAAAATGACACCTGTTGAAGCAAGTGATGAAGACAATGAATCCATAGTATTCAAAAATCTTTATAAACCAAAACATATACCAAAACCTAAATTTAATATAAATGATAGAGTTAGAATTTCAATATATAAAAAACCATTTAGAAAAGGATATTTACCTACTTTTACTGAAGAAACTTTTATTATTTCAAAAGTTTTAAAGACTGATCCAATTACTTATGAAATTAAAGATTTGAATAATGAACCTATAAAAGGAACACTATATGAAAAAGAATTGGTTCTTTATGATAAACAAGATGATGTATATACAATTGAAAAGATTATTAAAAAGAAGGGAAATAGATATCTAGTGAAATGGCTTGGTTATCCAGAGAGTTTCAATTCTTGGGTAGATGGACCTATTCTATCTCTCTCTTAGAATTTGTGTATAAATAAATGTTTGAGAAAAATATAAGTAAGGTTTTAAATTCAAATATAAATTTATTTAATTATAGAATTGAATTAGAATATGACCATTTGAGAAAAAAGAATCATCACAATATAGTATTTAGTGCTAGAAATGATTTTAAGTTGGATACATTTGATAATATGAGAATTATTGAAAATCAACTAAGAAAAGTAATTAAATTACATTACTTTAAAAAGATTATATTTGTAGATATTTATCCTGAAGGTGATGAATGGGGTAATGAAGACGCTTTAGATGTATGGCATTATAGACTCAGAGAGGCTTTAAAAATGAAGCATATAAAAAGAGTTGATAAGGAATTGCGTGTATTTTTATTTTAAATTTTCCTTTTGATTTAAATCTTCTTAACCCCCCCCCCGAATTCGGGGGAGTTGACCCCCCAGCAGATCTGGGGTAGGTGATTCAACCCATGTGGTGTCACCACTCACCAGATCTGGTGATCGGTCCTCCACTACCAGTATTCTGGCAGTGGAAATAATCATGTAAATAAAAATTTCCAGCAACCGAATACGGTTGATGGAAATATTTAACTTTAAATCTTAAAAAACTTTAAAATCTTCCTTATTTTATTCTTTTTTGGGGGGTGATAATTCTCTCCCCCCAAGAATGCCAAATTTTTTATCTTTATAAACTTGTATTTTTAATAAATGGATGGAATTATTGAGGCTGAAAGTGTTGACTATTCAGATATTGAATCATCAATTGATTCAGATCCGGAAAATTATGAACCAGTGATTAAAAATAATTATAGAGAAAAAATGTTGAATCGATTGAAATACTTTCAAAAACATTTCCCATCTTTAGGATTAAAAGTTCAATACATGTTCCATCATTTGATTGATTTTTATTGTTTTGAAAAATATATCAATTATAATTATTTTGTAAAAAGAATTTGTAAATACTATTCAATTAAAAATAAAATTAAATGTAAAAAGGATTATAAAGAAAAATGGGACAAGTTTTTAAAGTACTTCGAATCATTAGAAAATGAAAAGTTTTTGATTAATAATCATATTGTTGAAAGAGGTCCAACATTACTCTATTTTGATTATCCTGAAGAGATTTGGCGAAATAGAAATAATGCTTAATACTACTTTAGTTATAAAAGTATGACGGACCAAACTGGTCCGTCTGAGAAAATAGATGTCAAAACTATATTTATCTAAAATATTAAAAAATGTGAATAACTAAATATACGTTTAATAAAATGGTTTCCAATAAATTATAATGGATAACATTATAGATATTAAAAATAATAAATTGAATTTTAATGATAAAGATGTTTCCATTATACTTGATGAAGATAATAATCCTTGGTTTAAAGGAAATAATATAGCAAAAATTTTAGAATATGAAAGACCTAGAGATGCAATAAAAAGATATGTAGATAAGGAAGATATTTTAAAATTTTCTGTATTTTCAAGTAGCGTCAAAACAACGCTACCTGAAAATCAACCAAAAACTATATTTATTAATGAATCTGGTTTATATTCTTTGATTTTAAGCTCTAAAATGCCTAAAGCCAAAGAATTTAAAAGATGGGTAACTAAAGAAGTACTTCCTTCTATAAGAAAAACAGGAGAATATAAACTTCAAAAAGAATTAAAGAAAAAGGATAAAGAAATTGAAATGTATAAGGAAAATTTAGAAAAAGAGAAAAGAAGAACATTACGATTAAAAGACTTGGCTATTCAATATAAATTACGAGATATGGATCAAATAGTATATATATCAACCAGCAAATCGTATGCTAAACAAAACAGATTTAAAATTGGTGGTGTTGAAAGTAAAGAAAAGTTAAAAGGAAGATTATGTAATTATAATTCTAGTTCTGCAAAAGGAGATGAATGGTACTTTTGTAAAATTTATAATGTTTCCAATTACAGAACTATTGAAAATAGAATTTTAGATTTACTGGATAAATTTAAAGATAATCCAGATAAAAAGACAAAAGAAATGTTGCATATTCATTTTGATGATTTAAAAAATTTAATGGATTTTATATGTGATGATTATGAAGAAGAAATAGATTATTTAAACGATAATATTAAACAATATGTAGATAATTTAGATATTGATATCAAAGAACCAATAATTCCAAATAAAATATTCTATTAAAGAAATGTATTTAATAAATTACTTTTATATAAATGGAGAACCAGAAAACATGCACCATTTGCAAACTTTCATTTCCTCAAGAATTTTTTTATATAAATGATGCTAAAAAACATCGTCGAAGCAGCTGCAAGTATTGTGAATCAAAAAGAAATTACGAAAAAAAGATTTGTGACTGTGGAAAACAGTACACAAAGGCTCATTATCAAAGACATTTAAGGTCTAATCTTCATAAACGTCTTATGGAAATCTGTTTATAAATTTACCTGCCTATAAATAGTGACTCTGTCACGTCGTAATTTTTTTCCCTATAAATGGAAGCCCACTTAAATGCACAGACTGTTCAACAGTTACGTCAGTATTGTAGAGATAAAAATATCGATAAGTATTCGAAACTAAAGAAAGCGGACCTTATCAGTCACATCATTGATAGGGTTCAGAGGCGTAAGTTTCGAAGAGAATTTCGTGGTTTTGATAACGATTTGTTTTCAAAGCCTAAACGGAAAAGAAAGCCACAGATTAAATGTGATGTTTGTGGTGTTTATTTTAAAGAATCATATAAAAAGACTCATTTAGAGTCACAAAAACATAAAAATGCATTATTTAATGAAGAAGGTATTCAAGAAATCGAGACTGCATATGAATCAAGATTAAAAACTTATTCATTGAAAAATGTAAAAAACTTTATATTACCTGCAGAATTTTTAGAAGATTTAAGAAATGTAATCATTACAAAGATAAAAGAATTTGTAAATAAAATGGGATTAAAAGTGAATTTTAAATTGTTTTGTACATATAAAAGAGAGAATCAATATCAAGAATTTTCATTCAAAACTCAAAATAAAGTGCTATTAAAATCATCTGATTTAAATACATTTTATGATGAAACTATTGATAAATTATTAATGGAAATGGATGATTTTCAAGCAAGAGGATCAGGATGGGTCCTAAGTAAAATTGATAATTTAGAGCTCAGAATTAATAAATATAATCCACTTAGAGGCTCATCCTATATTGAATTACCAGATAAAATTAAGAACAAAAAAGCAATAATAAATGTAAAGAATGAAGATAATAAATGTTTCATGTGGTCAATTTTATCTGCTATACATCCAGTAGATAAAGATCCACAAAGAGTTTTAAAATATAGAGAATTTAAAAATGAACTAAATTTTAAAGGAATAGAATTTCCAGTTGCATTAACGGATATAACTAAATTTGAAAAATTGAATAATATATCCGTAAATGTTTATGGATATGAGCAATCAATTGTAACATTAAGAATTACAGATAATAAAAGAGAAAAACATGCAAATTTATTTTATATTCAAGATAAAGATAACGGTCATTACTGTTGGATTAAAAATTTATCTAGACTGATTAGAAATCAAATATCAAATAATAAAAAAAGAATTTATCCATGTGAAAGATGTTTAACTTATTATTATTCAGCAGAAAAATTAAAAACTCATGAAATTGATTGCAAAGGTAAAAAAGCTGTAAAGATTGAAATGCCTAGAAAATATGAAAGTATTTATTTTAAAAATGATCATAATTCTTTAAGAGTACCATTTGTTATATATGCAGATTTTGAATGTTTGACTAGAAAAATAGATACCTGTCAACCAGACGAATCAAAATCTTACACTCTCAAATACCAAAAACATGAACCCATGAGTTTTAGTTATCATATCAAATATGAACATGGAGAATATAAAGCACCTGTTGTATATAGAGGACCAGATGCAGTAGCTAAATTTTGTAAAAAGATGAAAAAAGAAACAAAAGAAATTGAAAAGATTTATAAAGATATTAAACCATTAAATATGACTGCTGAAAATGAAGAGCACTTTCAAAATACAGATGAATGTCATATTTGTAATAAGCCCATTATCACTTGGGATAATTATAAAAAATATGGTGAAAATCCAGTAAATATGGAAGGTAAAAAGGTCAGAGATCATGATCATTTGACCGGTTTATATAGAGGTCCAGCTCATGAAAGTTGTAATTTATGTTATCAAAATCCAAAATTTGTTCCAGTATTTATTCATAATTTAGCTGGTTACGATGCCCATCTTTTTATTAAGGGATTGGGATATGATGAAGAAGATATTGATGTTATTCCAAATACAGAAGAAAAATACATTTCGTTCAGTA
Organism: Uloborus diversus; assembly: GCF_026930045.1. Taxonomy (NCBI): domain Eukaryota; kingdom Metazoa; phylum Arthropoda; class Arachnida; order Araneae; family Uloboridae; genus Uloborus; species Uloborus diversus. The sequence goes on from NW_026558376.1 coordinate 221,446, forward strand.
AAAAAGTTGGAAATTTAAAACTAAGATTTATAGATTCATTCAAATTCATGTCCAGTAGTATTGAATCATTGTCTAAAAATTTAAAGAAAGAGCAAATAGAGAGACTGCTAAATATATTCCAAAACATTTATTAAATTTAGTTATTAGAAAAGGTGTTTATCCTTATGATTATATGGATACATGGGAAAAATGTAATGAAACACAATTGCCTTCCAAAGAAGAATTTTATAGCAAATTGAATGAAAGTAATATATCTGATGAAGATTATAAACACGCCCAAAATGTTTGGAAGGCTTTCAAGATTAGAGATATGGGTGATTATTCAGATTTATATGTTAAAACAGATGTATTAATTTTAACGGATATAATTGAAAATTTTAGAGACGTATGCCTCAAAACATATAAATTAGATCCCTGTTGGTACTATACAGCACCAGGGCTAGCCTGGGACGCTATGCTCAAGATAACTGAGGTAAATTTAGATTTATTAACTGATTATGACATGATTTTAATGCTTGAAAAAGGAACCAGAGGTGGTATATCTCAATGTTGTAACCGTTACGCCAAAGCAAATAATAAGTATATGAAGGATTATAATAAAGATAAAGAATCAAATTATTTAATGTATCTAGATGCCAATAATTTATACGGATGGGCAATGAGTCAGTACTTGCCCTATGGTGATTTCAAATGGTCAAAAATCAATATAGACGTGACTCAAATTCCAGATGATTCAGATACTGGATATATATTGGAAGTGGATTTGAAATATTCAAAGAAATTACATAAAAAGCATTCAGATTTACCGTTAGCACCAGAAAATAGAATTCCAGATGGATCCAGTCAATCAAAGCTTTTGACCACGTTACATGATAAAAAGAATTATGTGATTCATTATCGAAATCTGAAACAATGTTTGGAAATGGGATTGAAACTAAAAAAGATACATAGAGTTTTAGAGTTTGAACAGCCCCCTTGGTTAAAGAAATATATAGATTTGAATACGGATATGAGAACTATTGCTACTAATGATTTTGAGAAAGATTTCTATAAGCTTATGAACAATTCTGTATTTGGAAAGACAATGGAAAATATAAGGAAAAGAGTTGATATAAAATTATGTTGCAATGCTAAAAAAGCTGAAAAATTAATATCAAAACCAAACTTTAAAGATAGGACTATATTTGCTGAAAACTTGACTGCAATTCATATGAATAAAACCAAAGTATATTTTAACAAACCAATTTATGTTGGCATGAGTATTTTAGATTTATCTAAACAATTGATGTTTGATTTTCATTATAAAGTTATGAAAACAAAATATGATAAGAGTTTAAAACTATTGTATCAAGATACTGATTCATATATTTATGAAATCAAGACTGATGATTTTTACAGCGACATGAAAGATATGATTGATCATTTTGATACATCAGATTACAAAGAAAATAATGAATATGGCATACCTAGAGTAAATAAAAAGGTACTTGGTAAAATGAAAGATGAAAATAATGGTAAGATAATGACAGAATTTGTGGGATTAAGAGCTAAAATGTATGCTTTAAAAGTAGAAGATAAAGTGACTAAAAAATCAAAAGGTGTAAAGAAAATTGTGGTAAAGAACAGAATTTCATTTGAAGATTATAAAGACTGCTTGTTTAACAAGGTAAATAAATATAGAGCAATGAATCTGATTCGAAGTCACAAACATGAAATATATTCAGTTCAAGTAAACAAAATAGCTCTGTCACCTGATGATGATAAGAGGCATATACTAGAAGATGGAATAAATACTCTAGCTCTAGGACACTACAAAATAACATGAATCTAAAGCCTGGAACGTTTTAGATGAGTCCTTGGATTATAAAAGATATCTGCCATAAATCATTATATTTTAAAAAATGATTGTATATAAATGGAGGCTATAGGTGATCTAAAATGCTTAGAGACCACTGATAAAATTCAGGATCTTGCAAGTCTATGTGAAGATTTAATGCATCTTAACAAACAATATTGTAATTCAGAATTGGATAGATTAATATCCAAATATCTTTAAAAAATGTATAATTATATGTTTCAGGTAGACAATTATACTATTCGTCAAATGGGCTTAGATTTGTTGGAAAAAATTCCTTATCCTTATAAAACTGATTAAAATTTTAACACTAATAAATGGATATCAATTGGGACAAGGTTTCAAAAGAGGATTCTTTATCAGAAGATCTTATGCGACGGTTTTCTGAAGCATTAAACTGGTCGCTAGCCTCTCGATATCAAAAGATGTCCGAACCCTTTATACTTGAATTTAGAGATAAAGTAGACTGGATTAATATTAGTGCGTATCAAATACTTTCAGAAAAATTTATTATGGAAAATAAAGATTTAGTTGATTGGAGTATTATCTCTCGATATCAAAGGTTATCGGAAAGATTTCTAACAATGTTTGCACACAAACTTGATTGGAATAAAGTATCTCAGTTTCAAATATTAAGCGATAAATTTCTTGTGGATAATGTTGGAAAACTAAATATGGCTTTGGTCTCTAGATATCAAAAAATATCAGAACATACTATCGAAAAACTTGATGATGTTGTGGATTGGAACAACATTTTTAAATATCAGAATTTATCTAAACCATTTGTTACTAAACATATTGATAAAATAGACGATTGTAATGTTATGATGAATCTAGAACTCTCTGAAGAAATTATAAATATGATATATAAACGTCAGATTTTAAAGTTGTTAGCTAAGATTTGTTCCAAGATGTAAATGGTGTCTTTCAATCTTCAATTTTCATTATCTTTTTAAAAGCCTCGTTTTTCAGCATTAAATTGTTGAAAAACGAGGCTTTTTTCACGCATTTCCCTTGTTTTTGGACAAAAAAAATTGTTGATTTTCAAGGGTTTTATGCTGTTTTTGCATGTTTTTTTGCATTTTTGGTCCATAAATCAATGAATTTGTGTGAAAATTGATGATTTGGTCATTTCCCTAAAAGCGCACTAGAACCCTTCTTTCTCTACTACTTACATATGTTCCAGTTGATTGTGCCTAACCTCTATAGTAATTTTCAAGGTTCTTTATCAGTTCTAAATATTATCTTTCCAAGTATAAATTTAAATAGCAAGACAGGAGAACAAACCAACACCGGTCACAAAAAGTCGGAAACAACGTTTTAAAGCACACATAAAAGATTAAAAAATTTAAAATGTAAACATGTTTCAGAGGCAATAACCTCCTTCCTCAGTGCAAAGCGAGCAAATGGGATGGAACTCGGTAATGGAAGAGTGTGTGGCGGGGGGGGGGGGTAGACTAATCAGAT